>NC_142604.1:34628087-34884052 GCF_041222555.1 Hakea prostrata | reverse complement strand
TTGTCTATATTCTTGTTTCACAAAGAAGAAAGTTTCTTTGTTAAAACTCTTTTCTTCTATCACAAATAGAAGAAAGTCAATCTTGAGGGATGGTTCGGCTGGAAAAGGACTAATGCTTCCACATAGAAGGTTAGAATTTGAATCTTCTTGTGACTAGGGGCAAAGTATTGCCTATATTAATTATATAAAAGTTTTCCTGACGATGTAGTCAAAGTGCATGTCAGCTGGCCCATATGAACCTTAGACCACCCCCAAATGAGTTGTAGGATTCAGTCACAATGGAAAAAAAAAAAAAAAAAGAAAAGAAGGAAGAAGTAGAAGAAACTCTCTCTCTCTCTCCCCCCCCCCCACAAGTGAGTCGTAGTCACATGGAATATTTTAATTCAAGAGATTCAGATAAATCTAATGATTGCCCTTGGATTCGAATATTACATGTGGATGAATCTTATTGAGCACTAATTGGGAGATTTTTTCAAAGGAGAGGAGTTAAATACCCATGTTGCAATGTAATTTGTGAAGGAATTTATTATTATTATTATATGTTTAATAATATTAGTCGTTAAATAGCTTATATAAATGGAATACACCAGTTGAAGAGTCATTTTATTTCTAATCTCTATTTAATAAGAAAAAAACATCTAAAGAATATTTAATCAATGAAAGATAGGATTCCTCCATAATATCTAATTTCATTGTAAAACTAAAAATCATATTTAACTTCCTAGTTCTTATTTCTTCTCTAATATTCTCTATTTTCTTTTCCTATTATTTCTATTTTCATTCTTATTTTAGATTGGAATATCCTCCTACTTAACTGTTAAAGATATTTCTGACAATTCAAAACCAACCTTGGTACTTATGACAACATACACAGACATATAACCATGGTTGCCCTAGCCACCACCTTATCTCCCGCAGAAGATAATCTCTAGAGTTCAATCTTATCTCAAACACTTAAGAATTTCCAGAGTTCTACCTTATCTCAAATACACAAAGATTTGCAGTTTTTTTTTTTTTTTTTTTTTGGTTGCCAACCCCGGTTTCCAAGGCTTTGCCTTGACTAATCCGGTGTTCGACCCGGGTCGCACACCTGATTGTGGTGGGTGAATCTCCCATCGGGGATTTTTTGTATCCACAAGGTTTCGATACCGGAACCTTGCTTAAGCGGACCAAGCTGCTTACCACTTGAACCACCCCCATTGGTAGATTTGTAGAGTTCTACCCTATATCAAAATCCAACTCTACCTGACCTTACTTGTGTAAATAGAACTCTACTAGAGTGTAACAATCTTAGAATTGTGATAAACACGCACTTTAACTTACTTAAATGAGATGTATCATAATAAAAAATAATCAAAGAAGAGCAAATCATTATCTCCGTGGACGTAGGTTGTACAGTTCAACCGAACCACATACATACACTATTATACAAGCAAGATTCTTCTTTCTCTTGAATGTATTATCCACATTCTTACTTCAAAGAAAAGAATGATTCGTTCCAGATAAATCCACCCCTAGATATTTCTTTGTCAAAACTTTTTTTTTCTTATATCATCAATAGAAGAAAGCTTCTCGAGAATGAGTCTTTGTCAAAACTCTTTTTCTTGTATCACCAATAAAGGAATGTCAAAGTCTCTCTACATTCAGTTTCCTTGTGCAATAGCGTTAAGAGACCTTTATTTACAATCAGACTAACTCATTTTTCAGTCCCAAATCATTCAACATATAAATGATATGAATAGAATTCATTAATGTAAACTTGTTCATTGGTGTTTACTTAAAAAAAAAAAGAAAAGAAATAGAAGAAGAAGATATTCGTTGGCTACTATAACAAAATAATTGTTTGTTGGCATTTTTTGACTGAAACTTCTCTTCAATTTTTTTTATGTGAAACAAAATACACGAGTTTCTATAATATGACTGCTTGAAACTAGGAAACTTGTAGATTTGGAGGGCCTTTAGAATGCTTAGCTCATCGCTTAGGTTTATTTGCCTTTTGCTTAATTGGTTGAACTATAATATTATCATTTTGAACTATTTTACAATGAGTCTTTAGGCATCATTCATGCCTCATAGTCTCAATAATCCAAAGGGATAGTTAAGTTGGCAAATGATGATCGCCTAAAGAAGCATGAACTCCAGATGTTCTATTTATCATACCCTTGGGGCTACTCCTATGGGAGTGTTTTAGTGTTTTTCACTGTTGTGGGTGGAAATTGAATAGTTCTCATTCATCCTCGGTATGACTTCATCCATATGATTGCGGAGTTACTATATGTAACTGAAGGAATAGTAGTGCAATTAAGCCTAGATGCTAGTGTTAATACCAAAAAAAATAAAAATAATTCGATGTAAATAATGTAAATTATACGTAACATATAAATTATCCTGACTACGTGCATATAAGTATTATGAATTCGAACATAGAGAGATCGAATTCAACCATTTCCCTTGTTGCCCTACATCAATCTTTAAAGTATTTCTTTTCTATTGATTTTTTAAATATATATAAAAAATAGTTAGAATAATAGTTAGAATATTTACAAGCTGGGTTCTATTACAACTCAACATTTTCCATAAGACAATAGACATACATTATAGTGCAACCAGAAATATTATAATTGACTTCCAATAATAGACTACAAACTCCTCTAATAACCGTATATTCAAATTGAATTAAGAAATGAATTTTTTTCCCCACTAAAGGGTCATTTTCATTAAAATAAGTGAAAAAAACAATTGAAGACAATTATCAAATAATGAACCATACGAGTGTTTTTTTTTTTTTATTTGAAAAAACATGAAGACAATTATCAAATAAAAAATGAAATACAAAGGTATACAAAGGTCACTTACTGCAACCCTATTTTCAAACCATACAAGTGGATGAAGAGGTCTTCTTCCTTCCTTTCTCCAAACAAAAATTAAGCCGGGAGCATTGCTAGAAACCACCCAACACCCCCCTTCTCTCATGGTTTAGACTCAAATTTTAGGGTTTAATTGTTTTGAAGCTCTTGAACTTGAATTTTAGGATTTTTGTGATTAGAAAAAGAAATAATTGCATGAGATTTAAAAATAGACTCCTTCTATCAACTAAAGATCCTTGCCACCTTAGCATGATCCTCTATAGATGGCATGATATCCACTTTCTATTATTTCAAACAATTTATATTTTCACCCTGCCTCACAATCTTGATGATTTATATTTCCATTAGTGACACATTTGTTATATATAGTAGTTTATCATTCTTTTCATACACAATGTATATTGTATTTATGATATAGTCTCTGATTGTATTTCACAAGATTTGTTATAAATAAAGGATGCACCTCTATGGTGTAGCAAGGAATCATGATTCAAGATAGTATGGTATTAGAGCCAAAGTCTCCATTGAGACTTTATTTATCTATTTATTTTTCTTGCTCCGTTAAGTACCTCAAACGAAGGACAAAACATCTTCTATTCAAAGACCTTCCTATGAAGGCTTAACCACCTCACTTTCTCTCCATACTTCTCCCATAGTAACATCTCCCTTATCTTCTTTTTTTTTTTTATTGGTTTGCCAACCCCGGTTTCCAAGGCTTTGCTCTGACTAATTTGGTGTTCGATCCGGGTCGCACACCTGGCTGTGGTGGGTGAGTCTCCCAACAGAGATTTTTTGCATCCACAAGATTTCGATACCAGAAACTAGCTTAAGCGGACCAAGCTGCTTACCACTTGGACCAACCCCTGTTGGTCTCCCTTATCTTCTATTTCCACCAAAATCCCATCTCTTACAACAACCCATCATTTCCTTTATTTAAAGCTCACAAGTGAAAACTACATTTTTTGGAAAACTCAAATCGTAAGCATATGATAAGTAGGCAGTGGGAAATGGGTAGGGTGGCGGTGGTTGGGGGGGGGGTGTTCTGGTGTGGGGTTGTGTTATTGCGGTTGAAAGAACAAGAGGCAATGTGATTAGTTCTACGACAAATAGTGCAAGACAATCATCCTTGATTGGAATGACGACCATTTCGACTGCTGATCCCACTGTCACGTCGACCACAACCATTCCCTTCACAAGTAAGTTGATGGGATGAACTCATGAAGGAACTGATGGGTGTTGGTTGTGCAATATTTACAATAGGAGTTGATCTTGAAGTGGTTTCTTGAATTGCAAGTTTAAGCAAGGATGAGGTGTTCAAGAATTCATAACTCAACAAGAGGCTATGCAATTCATCATAAGGGATGGATTCAAATCGTGTATGGAGAGTGGGGATTAAGGGTTTATAATTAGACTAAGTGCCCTAAATATGTGAACATTGAAATTTTGTGGTGTCATTGGTTTACCAGCTACTGTTAAATCAGCAGATATTTTCTTTGCCCATTGAAGGATTGAATTGATGGATTCATCTGTTCTGTGTAAGATCTTGTAAGGCCATATGTGGGGATAAGATTCGGGAATAAGTTGCATAACCAAATGCATGTTGAAGCGTGTTGATTTACCAACAGGAAGCTAAGAAGGAGACAGAAGAAGTGGAGAACTTAAGAGAGAGAAGAAGCCATTAAAGAGACAAGAGGAGAGAGGGAGAGCAAGAGGAGAAGTAGAGAGGAGAGAGAAAAGGAAGAATGTGGAGGGGAGAGACAAGAGAAAGAGAAAAGTACAAAGAGAGAAGTAGAGAGAGAGAGAGAGAACGCAATGCAAAGAGAGTCTGAGAGGAGAGGAAAGAGAAATTAAAGAGAGAGAAAGTAGGGGAGAGAAAGATTGCAAAAGTTTCAGTTGTGTATCCTAAAATAACGGATAATCATTCTGAATATAAGAGAAATGATAGACTTTTAACTGAGTTAGGATCAAGACACACACATGGAACAAGAACAGGTAAGTGATATCGATCAACCAATGTATGTTATAAGTGGGTGACTCCACTTAGTAGACAGGTAGATTTCACATGTTAATATAAAATTTATTTTATTTATGCACTTATATAAACTATGGAAAAGCATGAAATATTTCTTTGTGAATGTAATAGAAATGCATAGGATCAGATGACAGATTAATGACTTAATTGAACTGCTTGAATTGAAATGCCGACAGTATTCTTGAGATGTTGAATTGTGAATTTGAAATGATACTTATGTTTATTAAATTTAGAATTATCATGTTCTCATTTAACTGATTAGATTGTATGAATTGTGTTTGGTTTTATTCAGATAAGACTAAGTAATGATTGAAATGCAAAAGGTACATTGAAATGGACAAAGCATAGTAATGCAATATTAAAATTGAATATAAAAAAAGTAAAAGAAAAAGAAATAAAATGTTAATGGCTTCTGTAAAACCTGGTACATAGTTTACCCAAATGAGGGGGCATGAAGCAAGACTGAAAAGTAGAAAGATAGATTAGAATGATGATGGCCTCCTGTAGAGAAAACCTGGCCTTATGCCAAAAGACTGAGAAGAGAATATCTTAATGAGAACCTCTAAGATTGAGACTGAGACTGAGGCTGATGCCATTTGTGTGGTTTAGATTGATGGTGCACTCTCTATAGATAGCGCTTAGGTCTAGTTTAATAATAAAAATGGAAAAGGAAAATGAAAAGAAAATTGAAATGCATGATGTCATATGACTTTGATGTGCTAATTGATGCATGATGAATTGCCTGACTTACTTACATGGTTGTCTATATTGCTTACTAGGCCGCAAAGCTCACTATTGTAAATGTTGACAGGTCCCTATATGATAGGGGCAAGGGTATTGCCATCTGACAATGCCTTTAAAGGTGAAGATGGATATTCACTTTCTTTTTGTTGCAACTGATGCTTGTTTAACTGGATTGTGGATTATATATTCCTTTGAGACTGTATGTACTTAACTAAATATTGTTGAAAGATCAAATGTAAACACAATAGGACTTTGGACTGTATACATATTTTTATGAGTCAAACTGTCAAACATGTTATCTGTCTTAGTCCTTGGAAATGTTTAGTTTAGCATTGTTTTAGTGGTAATAAACAGGTTGATAAAAAGAGAAACTGTCACGTGCCCTAGTTGAATGTCCGTAATGTGGGCCCCACCAAGCCTGTAAAAACTGGGGTCGTGATAGAGGTGGTACCATGTTTAGAAGTGTTCTTCTTTACTTCCAAACTATTTTCCACCATCTACATTGTCTTCTAAATTGCTTTACACATGCTCTATCAAATCTTCACTATTCTTTAATAGATTGATCAATTCCATAATGGTTTTAACCCAAACTAAAAATGCAAAGATATTTTTCTTGAAACCTTTTCTATGGCACCAACCTTACTCCAAAATATCTTCTCCAACATTCAAAATGCCGCTTGAACCAAATTTGAAATGTCTTCCTTAGAATCACAATTTTCCTTATTGATCAAACTAAGCTTCTTGCTGAATTTTTCTTCGTTAATTGATCTTTAATTCTTTTCCTACTAGAGCTACTTCTATGGCACATCAGGGAAGCCGTCATGGACCTATGTGAGGTAGAGGTTATGCACCAAGTCTAGGATATGGTATTGTACATCCGACCCTGTTCGATTCCCAGCTTGAAGAGTTCTTATACCACATATACTTCGAGATTTCCTCCATTGATTAGAGGCTGGTGATCGTTCAAGACATGGTGGCCTTCAGGATAGAAGAGATATTATGGGCTCAAGATTCGGAGGGCATGCTATTGATAACTCTATGAAATAGAGTTAAATCTGGTAATTTTATACTTGAGATAGTTTGATTCAAGAGTATTTTATCTTTGTTTTAGTGTTAGTTATCATTAGATGATGTTTTAGTGAGTCTTAGCATTTTAAATCTTGTAAAGGTCCCTTATATCATTTATGCATGAATTTCTCTTCCATTAATGGATGAATTTGATCTACCCTCTTTCTCTTGGAATTGTAGGTAAAGAACCATAAAGGATGAAGACATGACATGGAACATAGAAGAAGAACATGTCTTCTCACTTTGTTTGTACGGAGCGGAATATTCCCAGTTGAACTCATATAGAATCACCTGGTAAAATGACTAAAAAGGGCCAACTTAATGGATTTTTTTCTTGTCAATACGTGAATGATCTCAGCCCTGGATATCATAAGGGAATGTTCTAATCCTACAGCTCAGATTTCTACCCTATCATTAGGGGAAATTTGGGGAAAATAAAGAGGAAGAAAGAGAAGAACGTGAGGAAATAAGGAGAATAGAGGAGGATCAGAGGAGCTGAGCTCGTGTGGAAGAACCAGAGCTGCTGGAGAAAGAGACCTGCTAGAGAAGAAAGTTGGAGCTCGTGTGGAAGCATTGCATCTCCTAGTTTTCTAGTTAGTTTTATAATTCTATTTTTTTATACTCTAGCTGAAGATGATGATGATTAAATGTATTTCTGTGCTTTTGAATTATGATATGAGCTAAGTTCTTACTGTGTTGAGATGACAAGAGTACCTAAACCTATATTTTGAGTTGTGATTATCCATTGTTCATTAGTTTTACGGCAGTACAATCTATTATCAATGAATTCAGCATGTTAGTTATTGATTAATTTCATTTATTGACTGATCATCCATGAATGAATGCTATGATTTTAGTTAACTGGAAAGTTAATTAAGTCTAGATGATTGCTGAATGGCGTGGGTTGGCTTAATCTGTATTTGGACTTACCTAATTAGTAGGTTGGATAGGAATACTCACTTGCCTCACATTGCCATGATTGGAATTGGGTATAAGTTGCATTCTCATTTTATTTCTCTATAGGAATATGATGATTTGAATTAGGATGCTAATGCATATGTGGATTGGAAAATGTCATTATGTCATTTCGTTCCAGGTTCTTGATATAATTTGGGCTATAGTATAGCTATGCAATATAAATTCAGGGGCGGGGAAATTGATTCCCAACACTCATTTCATTCAGGTCCTTCTATTGCATATTTTCCACTTAGGTTCTCAAGTTTAATTACCTGTCATTTGTTTATTTGGTTCATCAATCACAAATCAATCTTGTTAATCTTGTTTAAATCAGTTTTACTTTACATTTAAAGTTAAAGATAGAATTCTCCGTGGGATCGATACTCTACTTATTATGTACTACTTGATTGCGACACGTGCACTTGCGTAGCATCTTTAGACACAAGCAACAACTATAGATAGATAAGCCGGTCTATCTAGAGTTAGTCAGGTATTTCTTCAGTAATCTAACATACCAGGAGGAGGTTAATGTCTAGGGCTGTTGGCGACTTGTGGTCTCTATTAGGGTATGAGAGACTCAAATTCACTTCTCCACCAGGGTTCTAGCACGCATCCTACGCGTGCCTTATATCCCAAATCATTGATGGTGGGTTTCTACCGTAGCAAAGGAGCGTGGCTATCTCCTACCTTTCGAGTGTACAACCATCTACTCTATTCTATGAATGATGAGGATTGTGACTGCATTGACAATTCTCTTGATATGGTTCCCTGTGCCCGAGTTCTTGCTTGCATCATAGGCAGGAACATAGTGCCTAAGGGAGGGCACCATGATAGGATTTCTCTCATGTAGGCCTTCGTGACATTTTCTCTTTATGTAGGCTATCTCATTTACTTAGCCTATATCATCCAGAGCCCCATGATCTTCCACGTAGAGGAGTCAGAACTAGCAAACCTTGCATTCAGGCAGCTACTTACTCACATCTTCGACCCCTTGCTAATTAGAGGATACGGAGAGGTACTTCACAAGTGGCTTGGGTGCGGTCATTAGGAGACAAATTGTGAAATCCCACCTAATCCTAACCTTGTTGCTATACCAAATGCATACCTACTATATATATATTGTTTGACTTATTCTCTGTTGTATGAGTTGCCTAGTTTCATTTGGTAGGAGTTTATCTCGAAGCTGATATTTTTCCCCTGCTAATTTCTTCCCTTTGATGAGAGGGTGATCTTAAGTCATTCCCATAATTGATTCTTCTATACATGTTGTTCTAAAGAGGATCTCCATACACTCTATAACCTTGTAAATTCCCCACATGATGATTTCGAAGAGAAATCAAGTGTGATATTCATGATTTGTTACTCCTTCTAATTGTTCCAACACTTTAAGCCTTTCATCTCCTGCTCCTCAATCAAAGGTTAGTAATCTCTCTTGTGTTGTATTGATCTGCTCTTACCATGTTTTATTCTTTGTGATTGAGATTTAGAAGGAGATGCCGCATTCTTGCAACCATCTATTCTACAATCTCCTGTCATTCTTAAGGTTTTATGATCTTCATATTGATCTTCGCCATGATCCTTGTAAAGTCTTCATGAAACCATGATCATACTTTTGATTTGATTTCAAAGCATGTTAGATTTATCTCTTGTTTCTTACAAAAGATTTAGTGTTATTTGTTTTCCGAAGATTTTGGGAGAAGAAAGGTCAAGGTAAAAGTGATGTACCTTCATCTCTTTAGAAGCCTGGCACTCTCCCAATTTCGAGGACGAAATTATTTTAAGGGGGGGAGAATGTGACATCCAGCCCAAACCTAGCCAGGATACCCTATTTGTTTTGGGATAAAAAAAGACTTGTTTAATGTTTAACCTTAATATTGGACTTAATTTCTGTGTTATTGTCCTTGAGAGCCTTAGGAGATTATGTCTGACCTCTTCCTTAGAGTATATTCAATGTCCCGAAGTGAAGGAAGAATACTTGTGGACCCTTTTGGTTGATGATTTGGTGTCGGAACCCAAGCCCATGAACATTTACGATGATGCCCCTTGTTTGAATGCATTGTCAGTGTTTAAGAAAAATCTGCGCACTGAAGAGGGGTGAATCAGTTGAAATACCTAATAAACTCCTGTGCTAAATCCAAAGGTATTCCCCGAAACTAGACTTCTTGATTGAATTGTAGAAGAAAACCTCACTCAAATTGACCTTGTATAGCCTTTCAAAACCCTACTTGAAGTTGCTGAACTAAATCTGTTTTTCTGCTGAGAAACATTTTGGTCGATACCATCGACCAAGAACCATCGACCAAAGTTTCCTAGTCTGCCAAGTTAATGATTCCATGGAATATTCCAATTCTATTTATTATAACCTTGAGCCTTGAGCCCTATTGCAATCATTTTCTCACCTGAAAACGTGGGGGGAGCTTCCCAAAGCAACTCCTTGGCTAATGTGAAGGGCACTTCACCAAAAACTCATTGTTTATCATTGATTCTTGTCTACATTTTCCACACCAAGGTATGAATCACCATTCCACTCTCTATCCTACCATTTTCTATTATTTTCTTTTCCTATCTTGCTGATGAGACATTGGAGATGGTGCTGCAACCACCACTCCAAGTGTCTACACATGATTAACCTATGATTTTCTTAGCCATCCATTGATGCTATGCCTCCATCTCATGCCTAGCATATGTATTCCTTAATTTTTCTATTAACATCATGCCATTTTGTACCAAACTGAGTTGTAGGGTATGCTATGTTCATGTTTATCACTACTATATGATTCCAATCAAATTTCTATTAGTTCCCCTAGCTATTACATGTCATTTCCATGTCAATGCAATCAATTCCAACTCATGCCATGATGTTTGCCACTTGAACTTGTTAGCTCAATTTGGGCTTTTTGTTTGGACCATTAGATTGGGTTAATTTCTTGACTTATGGTGTCCTACTACAGTTTTTAAGCATTCCTCTAAGTTTCAGATTGATTCGAACACCGGAAAACCAATTTTGGATGAAAACCCCCAAAATCCACTATTCTGTCCCGAAGAGAATTTTGGTCGATACCATCGACCAAAGTTGTTGTTGACAGCAACCTTGGCCAGTTTTGATCCAATTAGCATCCGATCTTCCCAATTTCTTCTCTAACTTATTATTGATGTTTGTTTAGGGTCTTAACAATTCTTTTGGACTATTTCTTGGTATTCTCAATTCACCATCAATTCAACCCAAGGTAAGGATGGTTATCTCCATAAACATATAGGCCATCCACTTATGAATTGTGCTCATATTTGAAGAATAGAATCTCTTGATTGCTTTTAAATTATTATGAGACTGTTATACATGTGTTAGAACAGTAGTATTTCGATTCATATACTCTTGTCATATTAATTTATTATTCCTGATTACTTGTGTTTATGATGAATCATTTCAATACTATGAATTTACTTTTATCATGAGGATCTATTGAATGCATGAGAAATGATGGACTTGGATATGTGTTTGCCTACGGATAACTTGGGATTGGGGAGTGTCCTATTGACCCTTCTGTCCTTGGACACCGGAGGGAATAGTATGGGATGTTCTCCGAAGGTGCCCATCGACACTTTCTCGGGTTATTGGATGACATACATAGGATTGTCTAGTTGTTTGGCTAGGATGTCCCTGTCGTATCAGACCCGAATTGGAAGGGCATTGAGACCGAATGACCTGTGGTAGCAGTGGAGATTTGTGGGTGTTCAAGACCGGTAACCAACCCGTGAGAGGTCATAAATCTCATTGTGGGAGCCATTTATTGGTAGGGTTGCAAATGGATAGACTTGGGCTCACAGGCGCTCAAGATCGGTAATCAACCCGTGAGAGGACGTGAGAGCTTCTCGTTTACTATTTGTGGATGACCAATAGGGTTGATGAGTCCGTAATCCGAGATTACGCTGACTCTAGTGTGAAGGATACCGGAAAGGATTGCCGGGGGCGAGGAATGGACGTATCTGGATCTGAGATGATATGACTGAGTAGATGACTTGCATTGGGCTAGGCTTTACTGTACATGCGCCAGTACTTATACCAAACGGTGATGTGAGAGAGCGGTGACCGATTCCCCTACCATGGGTTTTGAGATGACTTTACCTGACTTCCCCGGCAGACCCAAGATGTCATGTATGATTGAGGGGGAGTGACAGACGACCCAAAGAAGTATGGTGCTATAACTTAAAGCATGTCTACCTTAGAGACCAACATTCATAGAGTTAGAACCATACTTGCATCATGTGTTCCATATCATATTGCATCATGTTATGGCTTGTATCATATGGTTTATATGTTATGGAATGACTACCTTGCTGAGTTCTTTTGAACTCACTCCTTTTTGCAACATACTTTGTTAGACTTTTCTACAGGTACTACCACTGTTGACTGTGGCAGTCAACCCTCTGGAGGCCGAGTTGGAGACTTGTACCATACTAGTGGCAATGGACCAGTTGATAAAGACGAGTAGACCGAGATTGGGACTTGTTTGTAGTGGTTCAGTCTTATACTTATGTGTTACGGATGGGATGTCGCCTCATTCCCTTTTTAACCTTTTACTTGAACTGTCGGGACTATAACTTAGTTGTTTCACTTGTTATTTGGTGAATCGGTTGTAACCTTTACTTTTAGTTGATCATCTTCCGCTATTATGTAAGGATGGGCTTCCTCTCCTCCTTTTCGCACTTGATTGTTTATCCTAATTGAATCATTTCCGCACTCTGATGTTAATTGTGAATCCTTCTGAGATCTTCTCTCGACTTTTATTATTAATGTAATTGAATATAAAGATTTATTATTGCTTTTGATTATATTATTGTGCTAAGTGGCTATGATCGTTCCTAAACTTGATCGGCGGATCGTGATTCACTCCCGGGTAATCCAGATAGGGTACCCCCTTGGTGGATTTAGGTCGGGATGTGACACAAATGATCTCTATGATGGTTTTCCAGGAGAGGTAGCATCACCAAGGCTTATGGATACAGAGAATCAAGATGTAGAGGCACCATGATAAGGAGGATCAAGGTCAGACCGATGATCAGGAGGATGAGCATGAGTAGGAGATTCAGGAGGAGGAGCATGATGATGATCTGCCTAGCTAGATGGAGGTAGGGGTCCTTCACATCGTATTTTTTCATCAGACTACAAAGGTGACACTTACATATTCCTCACAGTGGTCTAGGCTCTTTTCAACTTTAGAGATCATCGAGACTTAGTAGGCTGAGATGGGGGCCCGCTTGTCTCAAATGGATGCTCGCTTTGCTCTAGTAGAGGATGAGGTTCGGACTCAGACAAATCGATGTAGTTCATGGTTCCAGGGACATCCACCGCTATGGGTCACTAGTTATAGGATTTAGATCAACGTTGACTTCAGATGTAACTAGCTTTAATTTTAACCTACTTAGTTATTTTCCTTTTGTGTAAATACTTGTTAATTTAATGAAATCAAGTTTATGCACGTTCCACTTTAATTTATTGTATGTTATGAATTTTCTTTCCTTTATATGTAATGTGCACATTTGTTTCACCATGGTTATTGTATATTATTCAAGTTGGTGGTTTATGCTCCACTTTAAATTTTTAGTTTGATATCTAGTTCGCTGTTGTACCTATTATTCACTCTAGTATTGCTAGGCGACTTCTAGATTTAAGACTCAGAGATGCTCAGCTATCATGTTTCGTGGTTAGGATTTCCCATGAAACCTTGGTACCACCCTACCGGTATCATTCCACTCGAATACTCAAGGGAGTGATCCACAGTCACAAGATCAGGTTTCATGTTGATCACACACCACACCACATAATAACATAGTCATGATTAAGAATCAATAAAAGATTCAAGTGTTCAAATTATATTAAGAATCAAGAAAATTCAAGAATCTTAGATGGATCTCAAAGCAATGTGGAAACGAAGTCACAACTGGTATAACATCTATCCAAAAATGGAAAGTGAAATTAGAAATAATAAGAAAGACAATTCTTTTTTCTTCCAAGGTTTTGCTCTCTTCTCTAATTACTATATACTTGCGTCTTAGGATCTATATCTAACCCGTAAGCCCAATGGTGAATTAAGTGTGTCCTATCATTGTTGATCGGGCCATAAGTGTACTCCAGACTAGCACTTGAATCGTACCATGAGGGACGAGTTAAAAAGAAATCAACGAGTAATTCAAATACATATATTCACCATTCATAACATGAGAAAATTTATAATATTATGATATGATGTTTAATGCAATGGCATAATCCCCCTATACTCTAATCAATGAAAGTTTCTTATATAGGTAGACATGCATTAAGATACGACACCAACCTTCTTTGGATAGTCTCACACAAACTCCAACGACTCCAATTGAATTGAGTGTCACGACCAAGGTATAGGGATAATAGTCTTCTCATCAACCATGGCTGGGGATTAGGGCCACACTCTCTCACCATGACCATTGGCATGAGTATTGGTGCGTGTCAAGGTAATACCTAGCCCAATGCAAGTCATCTACTTAATCATATCATTCTAGGTTCAAATACTTCACCACTGGCACCATACACTTGATTTAGTATCATTCACCTATCTAGAGTCAATGTATCGTATAGCTCAAACCAACTTGGACTACGCCTCCTCTTAACTCTATTGGTTATCCTCATATGATGGGGGAAAGCTCTCCTGTCCTCTCACAGGTTGGATACCGATCTTGAGTGCCCATGAGTTCAACCCTACCAATCAAGAAACCCCACAATGTGGTTATGTCCTCTCAAAGGTTTGTTACTAGTCTTGAGCGCCTACCACCCCACACTACTGCCACAGGTCACTCGGCATCAATTCTGCTGCCAATAGGCTAATGACATGATGGGATTACTGACCTTGTTCATCTAGACATTCTAGAAGTGCATCCTAAGCTATATGTCCATACTAGGGTTCCTAGGGCAATGGTTGTACCACAACCCAAGGTCAAGTCCATTTTTATTTGAAACTTAACCACAGCTCTTTACAAATCATCAACGCATTAATCAAATATGAGTCTAGCAATTTCAGAATATAAATGAATGTAGAAGTCATAAAACAGCTACCTACGAATCAATATGCAAGTTTGGCATCATTCTAGAATTTAAAGATAAACATATATAAGTGAATGTCCTCACCTTTCAAGTAGTCTATAACCTTTTCAAAGTGAAATGAAAGATGGCTTATTCATGCCAAATAGTCCGATTTAGACGTTGGTTCAATGTTAGAAAAACCAGCCTAGAAGTACATCAAACATCGAAAGTAGAATCGAAACCAAAACAACAGGGGGATGGCTGGGTTGCTTGAAGGAGGGTTGCTCAAGAGACCCTTGCCAATTGACCCTAAGGTAGGGTTGCTTGAATAGTACTAGCAAGGGTCACTCGGTTGACCCTAGGGTAGGGTCTCCTGGGCAGAGCGAGGGTGGGTCGTTTGTCAGACTCGTGTCCAAGATCGGACAACAACAAAAAAAAAATACTCAGATAGCTATGAATTTGGATTCCACATAACTTCCAGAATGAAAAGGATGCTCTAAAAACTCTTAAGGACAAGATCTAACCACAACAAACATTCAAAAACATGAATCTAAACAATAATCTATTGAATCACAATTTAGGTCTCTTTGAAATATATCTATGACGAAATCAATTAATTAGAGTGCTTGTAGAATCACTCCAGAGCAAAATAAAAAAGAGGGTTTAGGTTCCCCATAATTATGGATCTCTTCACAAGGTTCTACTTATGGCAAAGAATCAAACAAATGTGAGCTATACTAATGAAGAAGTTAATTAACCTTACAAATCACAATTAGAACACGGATAACTCTAAGAAGATTCCACAATGTTCTCCTTCTTTGCAACAATCTTTTTGATGTGGTCTAACATTCTCTAATGTTTGAGGAGCAAATAATCCGTTTAGATAGAAAATCTCATTAAAAAGGGTCCTAAACCACTAAATCTTGAAATTACCCTTTTCTTACTTGCAAACACCAGGAAGGGTTGCCTGGATCGGGTCGCTAGAGTGACCCATACCCTAGAATTAGTCCACGAGTGAGTTTCAAGGGGTAGTTTCCTTAAGGCTCTTCTTCAACATTAAAGCCACATATTAGGATGTTCTTACCTGATCTTTGGGACATTCCAAAAGTGTCGGCAATGAACTCTTAATCCATTTTCCCAGTCAGTCACTGTTCGAGTTAGTTCTTCTTCCAACATTTAGCAAAACTCGAGATTCATCATCTTCACCACCCACTTCCATTGGATCAGGTTCTAATCCAACGATCTCTATTTGGATGGCCCACAACTGTCTTCTACTCACGTTGCGCTATCTTGGACCAACAATACGGGTTTCCCATTTAGGATTATGGAGGATTTCCAAATGGTACTTTCTTTTATTATCAATTATGAATGTGCTATGTTAGAAATGGGGTGGCATGATGCATTCATGGATAATTTCTACCCAAGTTTGTGCATTCTCCCATTGCCCTAGGTACCTTTACACATCATATAGACTTCTATGCCATTACTTTATGTGACTAATTGCATGGCTAGGAATTCCCATATATCATGTTGTTACCCTATCGGTACCGATATTGAGGCAGACTCGTGATAGCAATGCTGGGTTGTGGGCGTCCAACAATCGGTAGCTATCCTGTGAGGAGACCCAAACAGATCACGTGTCATTTGTGGTAAGGTTGGATATAATAGAGGTTGGGTCCATGGGCGCCCAGTCGGTAGACATCCCTTGAGGGGACATGGGAACATATGCCATGTCATATGTGGAGGACCGTAGGGTTACAGGTGCTTCCCAACATGCCATAAACATTCTGTGATGATTGACATTCCCCAGATAGGTGAGGATACCTGACCAAGTTGGTTGATGCTATAGAAAAGGTACCTAAACCTAGTATGATATGGTGAGTTGATGACCCCTTGCATTAGGCTAGGAAGTGTCCTGATACGTGTCAGTTCTCATACCAATGGTCGTGGTGAGAGAGTGTGGTCTTAATTCCCAACAATGATAGTTGGTTGGACTGTTATCCCTATATCTTTGTCCTGACGTCCAGTTTGGCTAGAGCCATTGGGGTTTGTTTGAGACTTCCCAGAAGAGGCTAATATTGTATCTTAATGCACGTTTACCAAGATAGAGACTAGCATGGTTAGTCTTATAGGAGCATTCCTACAATACCTTTATATGATGATCACACACTGCAGGAGTACAGAATACCATAAAGAGGTATACAACCTATCGGCTATAGATGATCTCGAGGCTAACGGTGACTCGTGTCCATGCTTGGAGTGTTCACTTAGCACTCAGCCCTTTTGATCCATGTTTGAATAACTTTAGGGACATAGAAACTTTTGAGTGGGGTATTTACCATTTGATTCGAGAGATAGAACAATTGTAATTGAATTACTTACTCCCCTTCACTTTTTGACATACTTACGTCCATTCCTACTGACTCTTTTATTACAATTTTGCATATTTCGATTATTATTCTTGCTCTTGGATTATGTCATTGTGTAGATTGGTTGTGGATTGAATGTACACCTGATCCTTATGACTGTGGATCAAATCCACGGGTATTCGGTTGACTCTAATACCGGCTGGGTGGGGTGTGACAAATGCTTTACAATTTGACATGTGAAACCTCTATAACAAATTTGATTTACTTTAACTTGAAGAACAGTTTTAGTTGGTGTGTAATTCATTAATAAATGAAAACGGTGATGATTAGGTTTACTTTAATTTAACTTCAAGAACAGTAGTACTTCTATGTGGTAGGTAATCTACGACCAGCAACAACAAAAAAGGTTGATGCATGCCCTAGATCCATCATGTAGAGCACTGATATGATATATACTGAGAACCACATTAATTTCACAAGTAGCTAGCAAAGTTGTTTCACAGCTAGCTGTGTTAATGCATACGTAAGTTAATGTGTTCTTTGAGTGCAGGAGGATACATAGATAATATGGGCAAGAACGAAAACTAATTCATTTGAAACTTTGATCTTATGTCATGTGTTAAGAGTCACGGTTTCATATTCTTGGGACAGAAAGCAGTAGACATTAATGAAAGACGACTGATTCTTGAAATAGAAAGGTGATTGATAGGTCTTCTTTGTTTTTCAAATATTATGTAATCTGGTTCTTGGTGAGGGTCAAAATTGTTTAATTGGCCTCTTTATCCGCATTTGCAGTTAAGGTTGTTTCTGGCCCGTCATATCTAAGGCAAGTGTGACATGCAACTTTCAACACACAATTTTTTTTTTTTTTTTTAATTATACTAATTAGTCTGTCTTTGTTTCTTCTCACACACTAATGACTCTAATTTATTTATTTGTGTTATAGATCTCTCAGTTAACATCTGGGAGAAAAGAAAGAGAGATCTATCAAACAGTTCATGTGCTGTCTCATGAGTGATGACCCACACCCACTCTTCTCTTCATCTTTTTAAGTTGATACAGATCACCACAAGCCACAAACCATGCTCAATTAGGTGATCTAATTAGTAGATTAAAGACAAACCCTGCACCACAGTATTAACCCAGTGTCAAATGCCAACTCCAACTCAAAATTATAAAATGGAAAATAAAGACATAAATGAGGTTTTCTTGAGTGTTAGCAGTACAGTTTATTTGATTTCTGTCTCTTTTGTGACTAATTTGTCGTGAATCACGATACATTTAATGCATATATCAACAGAAAGAAGAGAAGCAGGTGAGGGAGAGAAGGTAATAGATTATGGGGATGCTATGGAGATAGGTTTATTGAGTAGAGGGAGTTGGAGGACCGTGCTAGATGGCACTTTCAGACGAGATGGCAAATTGAGCACAAGTGGTTGTTCAAGGATGGAGGGCTAGGATGGTTTTTGAGGAATGACTGGTGAAAGGGAATCTGATTTCGTGGAAAACTATATGATGGGATATGAATTGTTGCTAGGATGTTTTGTTATAACATATATGGTCCTAGTGCTTTGATCTATGGCCCTTGAGTATGTGAATACCGATCCATTTTATGTCCCGCTCCAAGGAAGAATATTTAGCTTCGTATTTTGAAAGATATTGATAAGTGTGTTGATCAGCTTTCCATATCTTTGTTGCTTAGAAGATGGAAGATAAATATGTGTGTGTTGCTCTAAGGATATAAGATTGAGACCTCCAAATAGGGGTGAAAGGTGAACCATGATTCAATATTGGGGGGGCCAAAGAATGAAAGTCTAAATAACCTTTTCGTTAGAAAGCATTAATGTTTTTTCACTACACATATTGTGTGACCTAATGGCTCATTTTTGAATTATTTTATCATAATGAGGAATAACTCACATATATTTTGTGGTGGCCGCACATTTGAAAAAAAAAAAATAAATTATTAATAATGATTTTTTTCGACAAAATATAGGTAAATTAAAGCAACAATAAAAAATTAAAAAAAACAAGTTACCAACCCTAAAAAGTTAGATACAAATCAAAAATTTCTTTTGTAAGAGATGCAAACCATTTTTTTTAGGTCATAGATGCAAACCATTGGTAGTTAGTTATTTTACTAACTATAGACATTTTATTCACAATATAAAATCATTTGACAAAAAAATTGTAGAACAAATAAAGTTACAAAGATTATAAAGTCAAATAAAAAAATAACAAAAAAAAAAAAGGATAAATTAATTGAGAAAGAGAAAAAGTACGTAATTGTGGAGAGATTTTTTTCCAAATTTTCCTTAGCCCACACTTAATAGAAAGGGAAGAGAAAAAATAAGAAGAAAAGAGGAGAGATGAGAGAGAAGATACGAGAGATAATTAAGAATGACATTTTGAATACCCCTATATGGAAACAAAAAATGAGAGAGAAGAGGGGAGTATAAATAGAGAATGAGGAGCTAGATTTAATTAGGAATGACATATATACCCATTATTTTACCTTTAAAAAATATTACCAAATATTGAGAGGTCAAATACTGCTATTTCAAATGTGAAAAGAGAAAAAATTGGAAAAAATGAAAAAAAATTACATAAAAATTGGAAAATTTTATCAGGGAATTAATATGGGGTGCTAGGGCTCCCGGCCCCACTGTGGGTCCGCCCTACCTCCAAACGACATAGTTCGTTGGAGTCAGTTTAACATTTAGAAAATGATGAAAACTTGCGAGTGAAGGATTAGAAGACCAAGCACAGACGGAAAGAGAGACAACTTGACTAAGAACAAATCCAAGTATGCAAGAAACACGAAAGCACATACAAGTAAGCAAGAAACACGAAACCAGAGACCGACCAGGTCAGACTGATACCATGTTATGATAAAAGACTCTAGCGTGAAGTGTAAGTAGCCAATCCATGGTGGCCTAGCTTGAGTTGGTTCATATTGGTATGCACTACAAATGGTGGTTTTTCTTATGAGATGTGACTTGACCGCAGACCCATGATGGCCAAGCTAGCTTGAACTGGTTAAAGAGAAAACTAGCTTCTGACTCGGTCATATCAGATAGGGCCTTTTCCCTTCTATACCTTTAAATCAAGCCAAACAGCCTAACAGCATTGCATTAGAGTCATCCTTGTTAACTTGGAATGACTTCCATTTACTCAATGTTTTTCTCAAGTGATGAAAACGTGGATGGATTATTCTTCTCCTTCCTCAATTCCAAAATTTTTCTTTGCTTTTCTTCAACATGTCTCCTTATTAGCATCAAACTGTCTATTTTCCCTCTACCATTTTTTTCCACCATGGAGTCGTCATTTGTATGCCATTTGAATCAAATTTCAGATTTACATTATTCACAAATAGAGGTTTAAAATTTAAAGAGAAAATTACATTCACACCTTAGGAGTTCGCAATCTATTATATTTATATCTCTAGAATTTATTCTATTATATTTACACTTTCTATGTTTCAAATTATATAATAAATGACATTGAGTGCAACTGATGTTGCGAGTCTGAATGTTTGGTTCCATGTTATGTAAGCTTTATTGTTGCTGTATTTATAATTTTTTTAGCTTTGAATACTGATGCGTTCAGAATCTGCTCAGCCCTTAGATCACTTGAGAATGACCTGCAAAACAATCGTCAGATATGGCTCGATCGCGGGGGTTGGGAGTCCACCTTTGATGGCTAAGTCAGTTAATGAACTGATCACAAAGGCTCTGACTAGTGCAAAGCTAAAGTATGAATACGATAACTGGGAATATGATTCAAATACCTTCCTCGTACATAGGTTCTGTCTTATATAGAGTTTACCTCTTAATCTTGTACGTTGAACTCATACGTGCCTTCTTCTGGTGACCGTCGGATCTTGACGGTTAGACCCGTTAGTGGGGTAATGGACAACTTCCCTTGATTGCATGATCTTGATGCTAGGGTGTGGTAGTTATCCGAGTTGGCACGATCGTCCGCTCTTGTGAGTGTTGATAACCGTCTCTTTGATGGGTTATTCAAGCTGAGAATCTCGGACTCGTATTTGCTTGCTAATCGTGTAAGGTTTCTTCCTTAACACACCATCTTCGAACCCGGTTTGCTCGAATCTGAATCGGTCGGTTCACCCCCGACCGGGGTTGAGGGTTGAACCAAGGACGAACCTGGTTCAACGATATTTTTTCTGTATCACGAGCCCCCCAGACCAAGCGTTCGGGAACGCCTAGGGCTTGGTTTGATTCAAACTGAATGTGAAAACCGAACAAGGAATCCGAACGACAACCCGCGGATGTGAACCGTCACAGGATCCATGGTTTTAGTCTATCAATAATAATAAATACAAATACATGCAATCAAGAGCAAGAATAGTGCAATAATTAATAAAAAGGTTACAGGAGTCCAAATACTCCAATAAAAAATCCAAGAAATAATCAAAGGAAAGAATCAAGAAACAAATGTAATATCGAGTTCAGCGGAAGAAAAATAAATAACTAAATAATCTTCTTTCTGGTTTTCTTTTCTAAATCTAAAAACTAGTTTTCTAAATTAACAAGTAAAGATGTCCTCCAATCTTTCTTCATACGATCATCAAAATTCTGGCAATCTTCCTCCGTCGGCCATCAATGGTGCTAAAAGTGCACACAAGCATCATCAAGAGGCTTCATGCTCTGCAAGTCCATGTATCACTGTCTGTGCCACATCAGCTTCAAACGAGAAGGCTCTTTCATACGAATCATCTCCAACTTCCGACGTTGTGCAACGTACAGTTTATATAATACATACAATGAAAGGAATGAGCTCTAACGAACTCAGTAAGGAACAAGCAATTCTCATATATATGTCAATACAATCCACGAATGTACAGATGAAATGATATGGATGGTATGCAGAAATATGAATGCTACTAAGATCTAACTATGCAAGTCTCTAACAGCTGACATGCTTTCAGATATACACCAGCCCTCCTCTGGGTAAGTCTCCTCACTCTGATCCGCCAAGGACTGGTTACCTCTGTAGGGATTGTGAAACCCAGCCCTAACCTAACCCTGACCTTGACCTGGTAACCCGATTGTTTTTAGGTCCGAAGACCCGGAGTAAAGAAAGAAGCCAACTATGGGCCATCTTAGTAGAAGACATGGTGTTTGACTTTGAACCCATGGATGTTGTTGATGGAGTTCCATACTTGGATGTCTGTGTAGATTTGGAAAGGAAGCTGCAGTTGTCTGAAGATGAGATTAGTTGAAGGACTTGGAGTATTATCTGACTTGGTTTGAAGGTATTTCTTCACACTTGACTTGTTACTTGATGCGTATGCAAAAGCCCATAAGGTTTAAAGCCCATTTGATCCTCCAAATCCCTGATTATTCCTTGCTGTCTGCCTTGGTCGACTGACTGGTCGAGTGGGCCACTCGACCAAGCACTCGACCAAAGGAAGGTGAAATCCGAGAAATTGTAATTTTAGGGTTTTTCACTCTTATTTAAACCCTACTTCGTATTTCTTTGTTACGGCTGCCTCCTAAACACTTTGTGAATGTGAGAACACCTCTCCGAAACTCTCTCTGGTGATTTCAAAGATTCCTCTCCGGATCCGAAACCTCTCTTCTCTGTTCTTACAATTCAAGGTTAGTATCTCTCTCGAATTATTAATTCTCTTTTCTTGATCTTGTTCTTGATTGAGATCAGGAAGTTGATGCTGCATCCTTGCAACCATCCCTTCATGATCTCCTTCGTTTCTTTGAGATCTATGATCATCATCATGATCTCAACCCTAGCCGAAGATTTTCTTGAAACCCTAACCCTTGCTTGAGTTCTGGAAACTCTTGTTAACCTCCCATGCGAGGGAAACCTCATGGGTAATATTTCTAGTAACCTAAATTAGTTTTCCTATGATTTTCTTATTGCCTTTGGACAATTATTTAATTTTCTTTCATTTTGTGATCTCAACCTTTTTATGGGAACCATAAGGTTGAAACCCTAAATTCTTGGGTTAAATCAAGAACCCAAATTTTCCCCATGACTTGATGTTTTTATCTTACTATATGATCCTAATATACCTTAGGAAGTTCCCCTTCGAATTTCGGATCATTCCGACTTCAAACGAAGAAGTTATGGCCAAAGCGATCAGTACAATTCCGTGCGACTTGCTTGGTCGATGGGGCAGGCTCACCAAGCACTCGACCAAAGGAGTCAGTAGCTTCGTTTTTCGCCCGAATTGATTTGTTTGCTCTCTGATCTTGTAGGCATCTTTCCTAATGTTGTATCTATGATTGTTAGGAGTCTATTTGCTAAGTTTGGAGTTGCTCTCTTTGATCTTTGGATCATCTTCTTCGATAATCAGGTAAGGACAGTTAATTCCTTAACTACATAGATTGCTTGTTCTCTAGTTTCTACTTTGTGAAACTATGAGATTACTTACTGTTATTATAATTTAATTCTGATCTCTTACTGTTAGATCAGTAGCACTTGTTTATATTATCTTTTTCATTTTTCATGTTATATGAATTACCTATTATTGCCTAATCTAATTTTGCTTTTACATTCTCTTGTATATGATGAACTGTTGGTTGTATATGTTATGACTGATCTGAGAATGTGTTTGCTTAAGTTTGGTTTGGGATTGGGAAGTTGTCCTTTTGACACTTCTGTCCTTGGACATCGGAGGGAATAGTATGGGATGTTCTCCGAAGATGCCCATCGACGCTTTCCCGAATCAATGGATGTCATACCTAGGGCTGTCTAGCAGTGTTTGGCTAGGATATACCCCTGTTATATCAGACCCGAATCGGAAGGGTATTGAGACCGAACGACCCGTGGTAGCAATGGGGATTCGTGGGCGCTCAAGACCGGTGAAAAGATCCGTGAGAGGACATGGATCACATTGTGGATACTCGAAGAGGCCATTTATTGGAGGGTTGCATATGGCTAGACTTGGGCTCATGGGCGCTCAAGACCAGTGAAATGATCCATGAGGGGACATGAGAGCTTCCCGTTTACCATATGTGGATAACCAATAGGGTTGATGAGTCCGTAGTCAGGGACTATTAGGACTCTAGTGGAAAGGATACCGGAAAGGATCGTCAGGGACGAGGAATGGAAGTATCTAGACCTGAGTTGATGTAATTGAGTAGATGACTTGCATTGGGCTAGGCTTTTCCTTGACATGCGCCAGTACTTATGCCAAATGGTTGTGAGAGAGTGTGTTGACTTAACCCCCTGCCATGGTTTGTCTTGAGGGATGAAGGACCCATTACCAACCGGCTGCTCAAGACCGGTGAAATGATCCATGAGAGAATCCAAGATATCTTAAATGGTTGAGGATGTGAGCGGACCTTCCCAAAGAAGTACGGTGCTATGACTTAAAGCATGTCTACCATAGAGACCAGCATACATAGAGTTAGATGCATACATTCATTACTTGTTTCATACTGCATTGCATCGTGTTATGTTTTGCCACATGTTATCTATGATGCTATGGATTAACTTGCCTTACTGAGTTTCTTCGAAACTCATTCCTTTTTGTACATTTTCTTGTTAGATTATCCTGCAGGTACAGAGTATTATGACGAGCAGTATAGCGAAGCACAAGTTGATGAAGCGTATTTCACGCAAAGTGATGGCAATGATCAAGATTACATTGATGATCCCTCGGCGGATCAAGCTGCGTACTACTTTTGAGAACGGCATAGAGTTAGAACGGATTCATTGGATTGATGAAGTCCATACTTATGAAGACGTTATCTATAAACTTGAAGACGCTTGATCTTAGTTTATTTCTTAGTACAATTGTTTCAGTTGTAATCCCTTTTGATTTTCATACTATGTTCCGCTATTTTTGGTAAAGTGAGTTTCCGCCTCACTTTACTCCTTTTTGATATCATTGGATATCTGGTATCTTTCCGCACTCTGATTGTACTGATTGTTCATTTCTTGTTTTGAACCTTGTTTATAATATTAAAAGTTGATTTATTTCCTGTTTATGATTATGTTATTGTATATGTGGGAGGATGATTTCCTCGATACTTGATCTTCGGGGCTGTGGATCACACTCCCGGGTATGCCAGTTAGGGCACCGGCTAGGGGGATGTGACAGAGTGGTATCAGAGCCCAAAGTTCAAGGAAATCCTAACCATAGAAAACAGTAACAAAACATTCTTGAGTCATAGATCCAGAAGTGAGTCATCTACTCTTAGAAGTGAATAATAGAACACTTGTATTATAAACTTGTTTAATGAAGCATAATTGAATACTTCTGAATAATGCACAATAATTATATTTGAACAAATATCATATAAGCAATAAAAGAAAAGTGCATAACACACAATAATAAAGTGAAACAAAAAGAACTTCATTAACTTTAAGAAAAGTTTACATTTGAAAAGCATAAAGGGAAATCCTAAGTACAATCTATCTAGGTGATCTCCTCTGATCTCTGAATGCTCTGAAATCCTTGGCCATCTGAGTAATCTGTGACTCTATCCTATCTTGCCGTGACTCCATCCTCTCATATATCTGCTCCTGTCTGACCTCCATCCTCTCTAGCATGGAAGTCATCAATCTCATCTGAGCACCCAAATCAGTAGTCTCTGGAACTGAATATGAAGGGCCTCCTGTCTCGAAGTGTGGTGACCTGGGAATCTCATGATGCTCAGGAACAGCCTCATGCATCTCTGTATCCTCTGCCTGATCATCAGAATCTGGACCAGCATCACCCTCATCTGCTGGAGCCTCCATCTCATCCTCATCCTCATCTGTATCCTCCTCACCATCTAGACCCGGGGATCTCACAGTCTGAGTGAGCCTCATCTGCCTGATTGTCCTAGTCCCAATGGCATATCCCAGTGATCTAGTAAGCTCCACTGTATCCTCCAAACTAACCCCGAAGTGTCGGAAGATCAATGTCAGTAATCTCCCGAAGCAAAGGTTCCTCATACCAGGACATTCCATCAAATCTATCATGACCTGCTGGATGATGTAGGACAGGTCTATCTGAAAGCCTATGTAGATGCGATAGATGATTACGGCCTCCATCACTGAAACCTGATCGTGATGTTCGGCCTTCGGCATGATGTTTTGGCCTACAATGCGACCGATGATCCTAGCTGAATTTGTCATCTGTCCACTGCGTCTCGGAAGGAAGCACCCTATGTCATCCCAGAGAGTGGCGCATATCTCATGAAGCTCATATGGCATCAATAATCGGTCTATCTTTGCTCCGACAGGTATCCATAAGCACTGTCGTGGATAGTATGGTACATGGAGAATGTGTGCCAGATCCCTAGTAGAGAAGCGGATCATGTATCTCTCGACCCGCTCTCGATAATGAGTCTGAAAGGACGACCCTGTCCTCTAGCCTCCTCGACGGATGTAAGGTTGCAGAAGAACAGCCTCACTAGCTCAGGATAGACGGGTAAGTCTGCCGTGAATAGATGAGTCCATGCCTGAGTGTCGAATCGCTGTCGAATCCGGAAGACCCGAAGCTCTCGCAAGTGAAGAAGTCTCCCGTACTCTATCTTGCAGTATTCGAAGTAAGCCTCGTACAGGAACTCTGCCTGTGGTGTGTCGAAGATATCGAGTCGGTTAACCTCTGCTCTAGGCTGAGTTGGAACTCTACCTCTGCCTCGCCTAGCTCCAACTATCCTGCCTCTGCCTCGTCCACCTCTCTGCATGCTGTGATGTCTATTGAAAAAGATGAGAGACATTGCATGTTAGTATTATTTCGAAAATTCTGCTAGAAGGGCATTTTCGTAATTTTCATCAAAATTGGAAATTTGGGGAAAATGTAAATTGAGCATACTAGCATGTGCGCAATACTTGGAATTGCATGTCTATGAAAGTTATTTGAAGAAAATCGATCAAAATCTCAGTCTAAAGTTGAAAATTCAGCAATAAGGAATTTGGGGATTTTGCATTCTAGGTCAAATTGGATTTTTGAAAATTTTGAAATTGGTAAGATCAAAGTACATGTTCATATTCTCAATATCATTTTGAGTGTGTAGCAATTGATCTCGTGCGAAAACTCCAAGCGATTTGAAAGAAATCGAAGTTTTTCTAAAGTTAACGATTTCGGTACGAAAGGGATATGAGAAGTGCAAGATTGTTGTAGAACTTGTTGTTTAAGCATAGTATTGTGCTAAAAACCTAGGGAACATGTTTCTAAGTGTTCCTAAGCATGATTCCTAGCATTAGACACAAGCAACACATGGTTTTTGAATAAATTTCAAGTTTGAGAAGATGAAAATGAGATGGGAATGAAGATTTACCTTGTGTGAAGTTGTTGAGTGTTTTTGTTGAAGCACCAAACTACTTGGAAAACACTTAGGAATGCCTTGGTACCTCTCCTCTAGAGTCCCCTCTCAAGTGTGCAAGGTTTGAAATGAGTTTGTTTGGGTTTTTGGCACTTAAAACCCTGATTTTCGCGTGCTGTGAGCTTTGGTCGACTGGGCACTCGACCAAGCACTCGACCAAAGGACCCAGTAGCCCCAAGTGCTGTTGGATTTTGGAGAAATGTGAATTTTGCCCTATGAATGATTGTTTGATGACTAAATGGATGTATTTAAGCATGATTTAAGATTCTTAATCATTTGGACTTGTGGATTATGTCGAAACTTCGAAATTCATGTTTTTGACATTTCGGTTTTTGTAGAATGGTTACATTAAGAAGTGGTCGTGGTGAACCCAGTGGTCATAGAAGTGGTGAGATACCAATTGGTGGTCATGATCAGCAGACTAACACTGATGACCAAGGTACTCGTGATGTTCCTGATGCCCCGAATGTCGGAAGTTTTCGTGATATTGCAAATATTATGGGTAATATGATGCAGTAGCAAGCAACTCAGTTCAACCAGATGTTGACCGGTTTCATGACTCTGCACAATGAGACTCGTGCTGGTGTCAATGGAAATCCTCATGCCACAGTTTTGAATGCGGGTGGATTAGCTGGAACTCCTCATACTCGTTTTGTAAAACCCAGCCCTAACCTTGACCCGGAAACCTTGTTATTTGTAGGTCCAGTGACCCGAAGTAAAGTAAGAAGTCAGCTTTGGGCCATCCCAGTAGAGGACTTGGTGTCTGGCTTTGAATCCATGAAAGTTGATGATGAAGTTCTATTTATGGAAACTGAATCTTGATGAAGATCGGATTAGTTGATGGACTTGGAGTGCTCTCTATCTTGGTTTGAAGGCATTTCTACCTATTAGGTAAGTCACTTGACTTGTGTGCAAAACCCCTTTAGGATTGGATTTGATCTGGGCCTTCAATTCCCTGTTTTGGTCTTCTTTGTCGGCATTGGTCGATCGATTGGTCGATCGGGCCAGTCGACCAATCCACTCGACCAATGAGTGCTGTCTTTGGCAATTAGGTTGTTCTTGCTCTATTT
This sequence comes from Hakea prostrata, assembly GCF_041222555.1. Lineage (NCBI taxonomy): Eukaryota > Viridiplantae > Streptophyta > Magnoliopsida > Proteales > Proteaceae > Hakea > Hakea prostrata. The sequence goes on along the minus strand of NC_142604.1, from coordinate 34,855,584 downwards.
AAGTCCAATCTCGAGTCCACTTCGTATTTGCTGCCTCCAAACTCTCGGAACGAACCAAAGACCTCGCAAGTCATCTCCCTTGCATCCTTGGTGTTTTCTTGACGGATCTTCGTCGAAACTCTTCTTTCAAGGGTGCCCCCCCCCCCTTCCGGGTGCCATAAAAAGGGAGGCCCACCCCCCCCCCCCCCCCCCCCTCTTTTTTTTCCCTCCCCTTTGGATTGGGGGGGGAGAGAAGAGGCCCCCTCCCCCCTTTCAAAAACACCCAAAAACTCCTCCTCATCATCCCCAAAAAAAAAGGGAGGAAAAAAAAAAAAAAAAAAAAAAAAAAATAATAAAAAAAAAAAAAAAAAAAAAAAAAAAAAAAAATCTTGTTAAACATCTGATTTGAATTCTGATCTCTTTGGATCTTCTATGATTGATCATGTTAGTAGTTAATTCTTGTGTTTTCCTTCCATGATCCATAATCTATCAATTTCTAGTTGTTCTCTTCTACCATACTATGGTTCTTCATGAAGCATGATAGTTACATATATGGTAGGTTTTATTTCCTTATTTAGATTTATGCTTCTAAGCCTTGTTCCTTGAAGATCTAAGTATGTTTTCATGATACCATTACCTGAAGCAATGATCCATCCTCCTATTGTTCTTGTCTTTGATTTCTATTTCGAATTCATCAAGATCCATGGTTGATCTAATTATGGTAACTTTTTGTTTCCTAATTTGGATCTTGATATCTTGATTTGATTGGTGTTTTGAGGTCCCCTATATGTTGGAATACTGCTGATGTAGTTTACCCCTTGATTAGTACCCTTTTGAACCACCAAATTCGGATTTCATATCTTAAAACTCTGTTTTTTTAGGCTACTGTCTGCATTGGTCGAATGATTGGTCGATTGGGCCATCGACCAATCCACTCGACCAATGAGTACAAAGCAACTCCAGAATTGGTCCGTGTTGGATGTTTTGGTATCATTTCTGTTAGGGATCTTTCCTAATATGTTGTATATACTTGTTTAGGACCTTCTTCTCAAGTTTGCCAAGATCTTACTTGATTTCTTAGGATTCCTTTGCGAGTTATAAAGGTAAGGATGGTTATTTCCTTAATTACATAGATAGCATGAATCTAGTTTCTATATTTGAATATCATAGATATGATTCCTAAATTAGATTCTTACAATGATATACTACTGTTGCATAACTTTGATTACAAGTAGCATTACTTATTCATATTGAATTGATTCATGTATGATTTACTTACCAATGTTATACAAGTGATTGTAATTATTGATTTCTTTCCATATATGAAGTTACCATATATGTGATGATATGAATTGATGCATGTGTATGCTTAAGTATGGTTTGGAAAGGAGAGGTGTCCTTTTGACACTTCTGTCCTTGGACTACTACGGGAATATTATGGGATGTTTCCGGAGATGCCCCCTCGGACACCTTCCTAAACTGTTGGATGACATATCTAGGATTGTCTAGTAGTGTTTGGCTAGGATGTCCTGTTATGTCAAACCCTAATCGGAGGGGTATTGAGACCGAATGACCCGTGGTAGCAATGGGGATTCATGGGCGCTCAAGACCGGTAACCAACCCGTGAGAGGACAGGAATCACATTGTGGGGGCCATTTATTGGTAGGGTTGCATATGGTTAGACTTGGGCTCACGGGCGCTTAAGACCGGTAACCAACCCGTGAGAGGACGTGAGAGCTTCCCGTTTACCATATGTGGATGATCAATAGGGTTGATGAGTCCGTAGTCGTGGACTATGAGGACTCTAGTGTGAAGGATAACGGAAAGGATCGTCGGGGACGAGGAATGGAAGTATCCGGATCCGGCTTGATGTAACTAAGTAGAAGACTTGCATTTGGCTAGGTTTTACCCCCGACATGCGCCAATACTTATACCAAATGGTTGTGAGAGAGTGTGTTGACTTAACCCCCGCCAAGGTTTGTCCCGAGGGATGAAGGACCCATTACCAATCGGCTGCTCAAGACCGGTGAAATGATCCGTGAGAGAATCCAAGATATCTTAAATGGTTGAGGATGTGAGTGGACTTTCCTAAAGAAGTATGGTGATATGACTTAAAGCATGTCTGCCAATAGAGACCAGCATACATAGAGTTAGATTCATTCATTCATTGCTTGTCTCATATCATATTGCATTTATGATTGTTTTGGAATCTTGCCATTTATGTTATTATGGATTTTAATCGCTCTTACCGAGCTTTCTTTGAAACTCATTCCTTTATTGTACAATGTTTGTTGGACTATCCCGCAGTACCGAGTATTATGACGGTCCCTATGAAGAAGCGCAAGGCGAAGAGGCATATCTCCAGGAAGGTGATTGCGGTTACCACAATTAATCTGAAGATCCCGCGAGTGGTTATGCTCCGTGCGATGCTTAGTCCGACCATTGAGTGGAAGCGTCCTTGTGCCATTTATGAGATTTACACTTATAAGGATGTTGTCTATAAAGTGGAGAACAATTTAGTTACCCAATGTACTTGCTACTGGGATTAGATTTTGTCTAGTTTATTCTTTTAGAGCTACTTTTCCGCTGGTTGTAAAGTGGGATTTTTGCCTCACTTTACTTATCTGTTTGACACTCTGATTATATCTATTATTCTGATTCATTTATGATTCATTCTTTCTTTATTGGATCTATGGTTTATCTTCCGCACTTTTATTATGATTGTTCATGATTATGTTATTGTTTATGTGGGAGGTTGATCACTCGATACCTGATCTTCGGGCTGTGGATCACACTCTCGGGTATGCCGATAGGGTACCGGGCCGGGAGGGCGTGACAGATTGGTATCGAGCCCAAGGTTCGAGGAGATCCTAACCACAAAAGACAACAACTCGAACATTCCCGAGTCATTGATCTGAAATGACTCTTCTACTCTTAGAAGTGAATGATAGAACACTGAATTAGAAACTTGACCTTTGAAGCATAACAGAACATTTCCGAATAACATACCATAATTATACTTGAACAAATGCCACTAATGCAAGGAAAAGAAAAGTGCATAACATACAATAATTAAGTGAAACAAAATGAACTTCATTAATTTCAAAGGTTTTTTTTTTACAATGATTACATCTGAAATGCATAAATGGAAATCCTAAGGTACAGTCTATCTAGGTGATCTTCTCCGATCTCTCGTATGCTCCGAACTCCTCCGCTAGCCGAGTCACCCGATGCTCTATCCTATCCCGTCGTGACTCCATCCTCTCGTACATCTGCTCCCCGTCCGACCTCCATTCTCTCTAGCATGGAAGTCATCGATCTCATCCGTGCTCCAAGATCCGAAGTCTCCGGAACCGCATGTGAAGGGCCACCCGCCTCGAAGTGTGATGAAGGAAACTCGTGATGCACTGTGCTCAGCCTCGTGCATATTCCGCATCATCTCCGGCCCGATCATCACTATCAGACCGATATCCTCTCCTCCATCCTCTCGACCCCCGATCCTCATCCTCCGATTCATCATCATCCTCACCCTCCGGACCAGAGATCTCTCCGACCGCTCGTAGTCTCATCCGACGAATGGTCCGAGTCCCAATAGAGTATCCCCGTGAACCAGTTGTCCACCGGTGTATCCTCGAAACTCACCCCGAAATGCCCGAAGATCAAAGTCGGTAGCCTCCCATAGCAAAGGTTCCGCATGCTAGGCCGCAGAACTAAGTCCAAGCATGACCCGCCGAATGATGTAGGAGAGATCGATCTCGAAGCCCATGTAGATGCGGTAGATGACTAAGGCCTCCATCACCGTGACCCGATGGTGATGTCCGGCTTTCGGCATAATGTTTCGGCCGACTATGCGACCGATAATCCGTGCAGAATCCGTCATCCGTCCGCTGGTCCACGGAGTGAAGCATCGACGGCTATCCCATAGCGTAGAGCATATCTCGCGTAGCTCGTACGGCATCGATGGTTGTCCAGATCCGCTCTCCGCAGTATCCACACACACCGCCGTGGATAGTAAGGAACCCGCAAGATCTCAGCCGTTGTCCCGGTAGAGAAGCGAATCCGAGTCCGGAAGACCCCGCTCCCGAGGACAAGTCTAAGTGGATGTCCTTGGCCTCGAGCCTCCTCTCGTGTAAGTAAGGTTGCCGAAGAACAACCTCACTAGTTCCGGTATACCGGCAGATCCTCGGTGAAGAGATGAGTCCACCGCAATGTGTCGAACCTCCGCCGAATCCTAAAGGCTCCGAGCTGGCGTAAGTGAAGTAGACGTCCCATCTCGATATTGCAAGAATCGAAGTAGGCCTCAGACAGAACTCGGCCCGAGGTGTGTCAAACATGTCCGGTCTCCTAACCTCCCGTCCAGGCTCGAAGGAACCCGACCTCGCCCCTAAGAGCACCTACAATGCGACCACGACCTCTACCTCGTCCTCGCCCTCCCCTCTGCATAGTGTATCTGTGAAAGAGACAAGAGACAATTCCCGTTAGTGCCATCTTAAGATTTGAGCCAAAAGGGTATTTTCGTAATTTTCGGAAAATTTCAAATTTGGGGGAAATTTGATTTGAACATACTAGCATGTGCGCAATACTTGGAATTTCATGTCTATGAAGTTTGTTTGATGAAAATCGATCGAAAACTTGGATTAAAGCGAAAAATTCAGCAAGAAGGAAATTTGGGGATTTTGCAATTTAGGTCAAAATTGGATTTTTGAAAAGTTGAAATTGGTTTAATCAAATTGTGTGGACCTATCTATAATGTCATCTTGAGCATGTAGCATTTGATCTCGTGCAAAAATTTCAAGCGGTTTGAGAGAAAACGGAATTTTTCTAAAGATATCGATTTCGGTATAAAACTTTGCGAGATGAACACCATTATGTTAAAACTTGTTGTCTATGCATGGCATTGTGTTTAAAACCTAGGGAATATGTTTCTAAGCATTCCTAAGCATGATTTCTAGCATTGGATACAAGTAAAGCATGGTTTTATTGAAATGCAAGCATGAGAAGATGAAAATGGAAGAAAGAATAAGAGATTTACCTTGTTTGTGAAGATTGTGTGTTGTGGTGTTGTGGTTGAAGCACTAAATCACCTCAAGAACACTTGTGAGAACTCTTGGAGACTTTCCCTAGGGCTCTCTCACCTTTGGAAGAAGTTAGAATGAGGTTGGAATGTGAAAATGAGGCTTATAATGCGAATTTTCGCATTCTGTCCGCATTGGTCGACTCATTGGTCGACCGGGTCACGACCAATCACTCGACCAATGGTCACAGAGACCTCAATTGCTGTTGAATTTTTGGAAAATGTGATTTTTGCCTTATGGAATATTGTTTGATGACTATATGGATATATTTGAGCATGATTTAAGTTTTCAAATCATTTGGACTTGTGGTTTATGTTGAATCTTCGAAATTCGGTATTTTGATGTTCTCGGTTTTGCGTAATGGTTACTCCGAGAAGTGGGCGTGGTGAATCCAAAGTGGTCATGGAGGTGGTGAAATACCTCAGGGAGGTGGTGAAGTACCTCATGGAGGTGGTGAGATACCAAATGTTGATCAGTGGTACTCATGAGATACCCGGTGCCCCGAATGTTGGAAGTTTTCGAGATATTGCCAATACTATGGGCAATATGATGCAGCAGCAAGAAGCAGCCAACTCAACCAGATGTTGGTGGGTTTCATGACTCGCATAATGAGACCCGGCTGGTGCTAATGTGAATCCTCATGCCGCAGCTCCCGAATGCGGGAGGTTTAGTCGGAACTCCTCATACTCGCCCGATGGAGAGTTTTCTCAAGATGCAAGTACCCACTTTCACCGGAGTTACCAAGGACCCCTTGTTTCCTAACAAGTGGCTTCGTGAGTTGGAGAAGGCTTTCCGACATCCGCAATGCTCGGAAGCTCAAAAGATTTTGTTTGCCGAATGTAAGTTGCAACAAGAAGCCGATGCATGGTGGATCTCCACTCGGCCTGTTTTGGAAGGTTTGCATGCAGGAGTTGTAACTTGGGAGTTATTCAAAGAGGCTTTTTGTATGAACTACTTTCCCGAGGCGGTGAAAGATGCGAAGGAAGCCGAGTTCATGATTCCCGACTCAAGGAACTCGTCTCGTGTTGGAGTACCAACAGAAGTTCGAGGAGCTTCATTTCTTTGCTCCGCATTCTCTCAAGGATGACCTCGCGAAAGCAAAGAAGTTCTTCAAAGGACCGCGCCTCGCCATTAAAGCTTACCTCACAAGCCCAGCCTATAGTGAGCTATGCTCAAGTGGTGCGGAACTCGAAGAAGTTGGAAGAAACAGAGAAGGAAAGTGCTCGTGTGCAAAAGCCCCGGCAGTCAAGGAATTCTGGTTTGGTGGATCGTAATGACCGTCGTTTTGTGAGACCTACACCCTACCCCACTCCTACCTTTCAGTGCTAAGAGTGTAGGTCGAACACGGGTTTTCACAGCAGCCCGGCCAGCTTTAGACAAGATGATGGCGGAAACCGACCACCAGCAAGTGCAAGTGCAAGTGCAAGTGCAAGGCCTTTTGTTCGAAGCCCTCGTTGCAGCCCACCCCCGTTGGATCCAAAGCAATCCCGTTTGCTTCTACCGCAAGCAAGCTGGTCATTTTGCTCGTGCTCGTCCGGCGGCCCGCCCAGCAGCCCGCCCCTGGTGAAGAGTGCTCCCGCTCCTCCCTCCGGTAGAGTTTTCAGTATTTCCTGGCCGAGCAGATCCAAGCCATGAAGTGATTACAGTGTACATTGTTAGTCGCTTCTATTTCGCATTTGTCTTATTTGATACGGGTGCATCTCATTCGCTCATGTCATCTCGCATTCATCAAGAAGACTAACCTAATCCCCGAGAAGTTGTCTAGTTGTTTATTGATTAGTACACCCACTGGTCCTGTTGTGAAACTAGATAAGGGGTTATCTAAATGTCCCGTGTTGATTGGTGAGAAGAACTTGGAAGCCAATTTTGTGATTCTTGATATGAAGGACTTCGATGTTATTTTGGGAATTGATTGGTTGACAGCCCACAAAGCCGTGTTCCTTTGTTCCTCAAAGAAGATTCAGGCCCATATTTGTGGAAGTCCGGTCTTTGAATTTCTGTGGTGAAAAGAGAAGGGTTTGTAAGAAGGTGCTGTCTCGTGACCGATGCAAGTCTATGCCCTAGTGGATGATGCTTCATCCGAAGGCAAGGGTATAGTGGAGAAAAGAGTCGATGAAGTCGAGTTGTCTGCGACTTTGTTGATGTCTTCCCCGATGATCTATCAGAGTGCCTCCGGACAGTGGATGTCGAATTTTCTATTGATCTCGTCCCCGGTGCCGCCTCCGGTATCTAAAGCTCCGTACAGGATGGCTCCTACCGAGTTGAAAGAGTTGCAAAATCAGTTGAATGAGCTCATTGATAGAGGTTTCGTGCAGCCTAGTGTGTCACCTTGGGGAGCTCCGGTCTTGTTCGTCAAGAAGAAAGACGGTAGTATGCGCTTGTGCATCGACTACCGTGAGTTGAATAAGTTGACTATCAAGAATAGATATCCGCTGCCCGTAATTGATGATCTCTTCGATCAGTTGAAGGGTGCAGTTGTGTTCTCAAAGATTGACTTAAGGTCCGGATATCACCAATTGAAAGTGAAGTCTAGTGATATCTTCAAGACAGCTTTCCGAACGCGGTATGGTCACTACGAGTTTAGAGTCATGCCCTTCGGATTGACTAATGCTCCCGCGGTGTTCATGGACCTCATGAACCGAGTATTTCATGATGTGCTTGACAAGTTTGTGATTGTTTTCATTGATGACATCTTGATCTATTCGAAGAGCGAAGAAGAGCATGCGAGTCATCTAAGTTTCACTTTGCAAAGGTTGCGAGAAAAGAAGTTGTTCGCTAAGTTTAGCAAGTGTGATTTCTGGCTTAAGAGAGTGGTATTCCTTGGTCATGTAGTTTCAGCCGAAGGTATTCGTGTCGATCCCGAAAAGGTCCAAGTCGTGGCTGATTGGGAACGACCGAAGTCAAGAACGGAAATAAGAAGTTTCCTTGGATTGGCGGGTTACTACCGAAGATTTATTGAGAACTTTTCTCGGTTGGCTGCTCCTATGACTAAGTTGACCAGGAAAGAAGAAAAGTTTGTTTGGTCTGACGCTTGTGAGAAGAATTTCCAAGAGTTGAAGGATAGATTGACAAGTGCCCCGGTTTTGACTATACCTGATAGTTCCGGTGGTATGACAGTTTATACCGATGCGTCAAAGATTGGTTTGGGTTGTGTACTGATGCAACATGGCAAGGTCGTAGCCTATGCTTCTCGGCAATTGAAGGATTATGAGCGGAATTACCCCACTCACGATCTAGAACTTGCCGCCGTTGTCTTTGCTTTGAAGATTTGGAGACATTACCTTTACGGTGAGAAGATTGCCATTTTCACGGATCATAAGAGTTTGAAATACTTCTTTACCCAAAAGGAGTTGAACATGAGACAAAGGAGATGGTTGGAACTAGTCTCCGATTATGATTGTGATATTCAAGATCACCCTGGGAAAGCAAACGTTGTTGCCGATGCTCTTAGTAGGAAGAACCAGAAGAAGACTTTGGATTTGAATGCTTTGAGTTTACCATTGTGGTCTTCTATTGAGAGTTTTGATTTGGAAATCGTCCCCGAGAATTTTGATTTTATTCTTTTCGCCATGACGGCAAGATCTGGTCTTAGGGAAAAGATTGTTGCTCACAGAGTTCGATCAAGAGTTTTTGATCAAAGTTGAGAAGATTTCTTCGAATCCCGAGTCGGACCCCGACTTTGGTATATCCATGGATGGTGCTTTGTTGTTTAGAGGAAGACTGTGTGTGCTCGCAAATGAAGAAGTTAAGAAAGAAATATTGAAGGAAGCACACCAATCGGTCTTTACTATACACCCGGAAGCACCAAGATGTACAAGGACTTGAAGGAACATTTTTGGTGGATTGGTCTAAAGGCGGATGTTGATGATTTTGTTGCCAAGTGTGAGACTTGCCAACGTGTGAAAGCCGTTCGACAACCTCCATCTGGATTACTTCAGCCTCTTCCTATTCCTAGTTGGAAGTGGGAGGATATCTCCATGGACTTTGTGACTAGTTTGCCTCGGACAAGTAAAGGCAATGACACTGTGTGGGTGATTGTTGATAGGTTGACCAAATCAGCCCATTTCATTCCTATGAAGATCACTCATACTGGATAAGCTAGCAAGGCTTTATGTGGATAATGTGGTTCGTCCGCATGGTGTGCCATTGAGTATTGTTTCGGATCGTGATCCCAGGTTCACCTCAAGGTTTTGGAATAGTTTGCAAAAGGCCTTGGGAACCCAATTGAACTTGAGTACAGCTCATCATCCACAGTTTGATGGACAATCTGAGCGGACAATTCAGACATTGGAAGACATGCTCAGATCTTGTGTGGTGGATATGGGTGGTAATTGGGATGAACACCTAGCTTTGGTTGAGTTTGCCTATAACAACAGCTTATCAAGCAACAATAGGCATGGCTCCATTCAAGGCTTTGTATGGCAAGACTTGTAGGACACCTTTGTACTGGACCGAGACAGTGAAAGAAAAGTCTTAGGTCCCGAGATGATTGAAGCTACGAGTGCTATGGTAGATATGATAAGAGAAAGGATTAAGTCCGCTGGTCCACCAAGACAGTAAATCTTATGCTGATAAGAGAAGGACCGATTTGGAATTTCAAGTTGGAGAGAAAGTCTTTCTCAAGGTTTCACCAATGAAGGGTGTGATGAGATTCAATGTTAAGGGAAAGCTTAACCCTCGTTACATTGGACCTTTCGAGATTTTGGAAAAGGTTGGACCCTGTTGCGTATCGATTAGCATTACCTCCGCCCTCTCGCTGGTGTTCACAATGTGTTTCATATTTCGATGCTCCGAAAATACTTAGAGAATCCGGAACACATTTTGCTGCAAGCACCGAAGGACTTAGTGCTGATTTGACCTATGATGAAGAACCGGCCGAAATCTTGGATAGGAAGGACAAGCAGCATGGAATCGCACCATTCCTTTGGTGAAGATTCGGTGGAAGAACCATACCCCTGAAGAAGCTTCTTGGGAGAAGGAAGAAGATATGAAGGAGAAGTTTCCTTACCTCTTTGGAAGCACATGTACGCTTTCAATTTCGAGGACGAAATTTCTTTAAGGGGGGAGAATGTAAAACCCAGCCCTAACCTTGACCCGGAAACCTTGTTATTTGTAGGTCCAAAGGACCCAAGTAAAGTAAGAAGTCAGCTTTGGGCCATCCCAAGAGAGGACTTGGTGTCCGGCTTTGAATCCATGAAAGTTGATGATGAAGTTCTATTTATGGAAACCGAATCTTGATGAAGATCGGATTAGTTGATGGACTTGGAGTGCTCTCTATCTTGGTTTGAAGGCATTTCTACCTATTAGGTAAGTCACTTGACTTGTGTGCAAAACCCCTTTAGGATTGGATTTGATCTGGGCCTTCAATTCCCTGTTTTGGTCTTGCTGTCAGCATTGGTCGACTGATTGGTCGACTGGGCCAGTCGACCAATCCACTCGACCAATGAGTGCTGTCTTTGGCAATTAGGTTGTTCTTGCTCTATTTAAGTCCAATCTCGAGTCCACTTCGTATTTGCTGCCTCCAAACTCTCCGGAACGAACCAAAGACCTCTCGCAAGTCATCTCCCTTGCATCCTTGGTGTTTTCTTGACGGATCTTCGTCGAAACTCTTCTTTTTGCATCAAAAGGTATGTCTACTCTCTCTTCTTCTCCTCCATCTTTGTTTTTCTTTCCTTTCCGAGTTGAGACAAGAGAAGAGATGCTGCATTCTCTGTTGCAAACATCTCGAACATGTTCTCATGATCATCCTAAGGATTTGAGGCTAGAACAATGATCTTAACCATGATCATTGCAAGCTTTTGAAGGAATCATGATCAAACCATGATCTAATCTTGTTAAACATCTGATTTGAATTCTGATCTCTTTGGATCTTCTATGATTGATCATGTTAGTAGTTAATTACTGTGTTTTCCTTCCATGATCCATAATCTATCAATTTCTAGTTGTTCTCTTCTACCATACTATGTGTTCTTCATGAAGCATGATAGTTACATATATGGTAGGTTTTATTTCCTTATTTAGATTTATGCTTCTAAGCCTTGTTCCTTGAAGATCTAAGTATGTTTTCATGATACCATTACCTGAAGCAATGATCCATCCTCCTATTGTTCTTGTCTTTGATTTCTATTTCGAATTCATCAAGATCCATGGTTGATCTAATTATGGTAACTTTTTGTTTCCTAATTTGGATCTTGATATCTTGATTTGATTGGTGTTTTGAGGTCCCCTATATGTTGGAATACCGCTGATGTAGTTTACCCCTTGATTAGTACCCTTTTGAACCACCAAATTCGGATTTCATATCTTAAAACTCGTTTTTTTTAGGCTATCGTCGCATTGGTCGATGATTGGTCGATCGGGCCAGTCGACCAATCCACTCGACCAATGAGTACAAGCAACTCCAGAATTGGTCTCCGTGTTGGATGTTTTGGTATCATTTCTGTTAGGGATCTTTCCTAATATGTTGTATATACTTGTTTAGGACCTTCTTCTCAAGTTTGCCAAGATCTTACTTGATTTCTTAGGATTCCTTTGCGAGTTATAAAGGTAAGGATGGTTATTTCCTTAATTACATAGATAGCATGAATCTAGTTTCTATATTTGAATATCATAGATATGATTCCTAAATTAGATTCTTACAATGATATACTACTGTTGCATAACTTTGATTACAGTAGCATTACTTATTCATATTGAATTGATTCATGTATGATTTACTTACCAATGTTATACAAGTGATTGTGAAATATTGATTTCTTTCCATATATGAAGTTACCATATATGTGATGATATGAATTGATGCATGTGTATGCTTAAGTATGGTTTGGAAAGGAGAGGTGTCCTTTTGACACTTCTGTCCTTGGACTACTACGGGAATATTATGGGATGTTTCCGGAGATGCCCTCTGGACACCTTCCTAAACCGTTGGATGACATATCTAGGATTGTCTAGTAGTGTTTGGCTAGGATGTCCCTGTTATGTCGCACCCTAATCGGAGGGGTATTGAGACCGAATGACCCGTGGTAGCAATGGGGATTCATGGGCGCTCAAGACCGGTAACCAACCCGTGAGAGGACAGGAATCACATTGTGGGGGCCATTTATTGGTAGGGTTGCATATGGTTAGACTTGGGCTCACGGGCGCTTAAGACCGGTAACCAACCCGTGAGAGGACGTGAGAGCTTCCCGTTTACCATATGTGGATGATCAATAGGGTTGATGAGTCCGTAGTCGTGGACTATGAGGACTCTAGTGTGAAGGATAACGGAAAGGATCGCTGTGGACGAGGAATGGAAGTATCCGGATCTCGACTTGATGTAACTAAGTAGAAGACTTGCATTTGGCTAGGTTTTACCCCGACATGCGCCAAGATTTATACCAAATGGTTGTGAGAGAGTGTGTTGACTTAACCCCCGCCAAGGTTTGTCCCGAGGGATGAAGGACCCATTACCAATCGGCTGCTCAAGACCGGTGAAATGATCCGTGAGAGAATCCAAGATATCTTAAATGGTTGAGGATGTGAGTGGACTTTCCTAAAGAAGTACGGTGCTATGACTTAAAGCATGTCCGCCAATAGAGACCAGCATACATAGAGTTAGATTCATTCATTCATTGCTTGTCTCATATCATATTGCATTTATGATTGTTCTGGAATCCTCGCCATTTATGTTATTATGGATTTTAATCGCTTTATCGAGTTTCTTTGAAACTCATTCCTTTATTGTACAATGTTTGTTAGACTATCCTGCAGTAACTGAGTATTATGACGGTCCCTATGAAGAAGCGCAAGGCGAAGAGGCATATCTCCAGGAAGGTGATTGCGGTTACCACAATTACTCTGAAGATCCCGCGAGTGGTTATGCTCCGTGCGATGCTTAGTCCGACCATTGAGTGGAAGCGTCCTTGTGCCATTTATGAGATTTACACTTATAAGGATGTTGTCTATAAAGTGGAGAACAATTTAGTTACCCAATGTACTTGCTACTGGGATTAGATTTTGTCTAGTTTATTCTTTTAGAGCTACTTTTCCGCTGGTTGTAAAGTGGGATTTTTGCCTCACTTTACTTATCTGTTTGACACTCTGATTATATCTATTATTCTGATTCATTCTTTCTTTATTGGATCTATGGTTTATCTTCCGCACTTTTATTATGATTGTTCATGATTATGTTATTGTTTATGTGGGAGGTTGATCACTCGATACCGGGTCTGGGGGGGGGGGGCCCCCCGGGGGGGGGGGGGGGGGGGGGGGGGGGGGGGGGGGGGGGGCGGGGGGGGGGGGGGTGTAGAAGGAAGATACTAACTACCTGGGGGGTTAGAAAAAAAAAATATCTTGTTTCCTAACAAGTGGCTGTGTGAGTTGGAAAAAAAACTTTCCGTCATTTGCAATGTACGGAAGCCCAGAAGATTTTGTTTGCCGAGTAGAAGTTGCAACATGAAGCTGACGCTTGGTGGACTTCCACCCGGCCTATTTTGGAAGGTTTACATGCTGGCGTTGTGTCGTGGGATTTGTTCAAGGAAGCTTTTTGCAAGAACTACTTTCCGGAAGCTGTGAAGGATGCGAAGGAAGCTGAGTTTATGGCTCTTACTCAAGGATCTTTGTCGATGTTGGAATACCAACAGAAGTTTGAAGAGCTTCACTTGTTTGCTCCAGACTCTTTGAAGGTTGATATTGCTAAAGCAAACAAATTTTTCAAGGGATTGCGACCTGCAATCAGGGCATACCTCACCATTCAGCCTATTGAAAGTTATTCCCAGGTGGTGCAGAATGCCAAGAAGCTGGAAGAAACGGAGAAAGAGAATGCTAGAGTGCAAAGACCCGGCAGCCAAGGAATTCCTGGATTTGTGGACCGAACTGATCGACATTTTGTGAGACCTACGCCTGTCACATCCTCCCAGCCGGTACCCTATCTGGCATACCCGAGAGTGTGATCCACAGCCCGAAGATCAAGTATCGAGTAATCAACCTCCCACATAAACAATAACATAATCATGAATAATATTAAAAGTGCGGAAGATAAACCATAGATCCAAATAAGGAAAGAATGAATCATATATAAATCAGAGTACTAGATATAATCAGAGTGTCTAATCAGATAAGTAAAGTGAGGTGAAATCCCACTCTACAACCAGTGGAAAAGTAGTTCTAAGCAAGATAAAATCTAATCCCAATAGCAGGTACAATAGGTAACTAAATTGTTCTCAACTTTATAGACAACATCCCTATAAGTATAAATCTCATAAACAGCACAAGGACGCTTCCACTCTATGGTCGGACTAAGCATCGTACGGAGCATAACCACTCGCGGGATCTTCAGTGTAATTGTTGTAACCGCAATCACCTTCCTGGAGATATGCCTCTTCTCCTTGCGCTTCTTCGTACGAGCCGTCATGATATTCAGAACTTGTAGAATAGTCTAACAAACATTGTATAATAAAGGAATGAATTTCAAAGAAACTCAGTAAGGTAGTTAAATCCATAATAACATAAATGGCAGGATTTCAGAACAAACATAAATGCAATATGGTATGAAACAAACAATGAATGTATGAATCTAACTCTACATATGCTGGTCTCTATTGGCAGACCTGCTTTAAGTCATAGCACCGTACTTCTTTAGGAAGATCTCAATCACTCATCATCGGTTGGTAACGGGTCCGGCATCCCTCGGGACATTCCATGGCTGGGGGTATAGGTCACCACTCTCTCACATAACCATTGGTCTAAGTACCAGCGCATGTCAGGGTTAAGCCTAGCCAAATGCAAGTCTTCTACTTAGTTACATCAAGTCAGATCCAGATACATCCATTCCTCGTCCCTGACGATCCTTTCTGGTATCCTTCACACTAGAGTCCTCATAGTCCCTGACTACGGACTCATCAACCCTATTGGTTATCCACATATGGTAAACGGGAAGCTCTCACGTCCCCTCACGGGTTGGTTACCGGTCTTGAGCGCCCGTGAGCCCAAGTCTATCCATATGCAACCCTCCAATAAATGGCCCCCACAATGTGATTCCTGTCCTCTCACGGGTTGGTTACCGGTCTTGAGCACCCATGAATCCCCATTGCTACCACGGGTCGTTCAGTCTCAATACCCCTCCGATTAGGGTCTGACATAACGGGACATCCTAGCCCAACACTACTAGACAGTCCTAGATATGTCATCCAACAGCTTTAGGAAGGTGTCCAGAGGGCATCTCCGGAAACATCCCATAATATTCCCGTAGTTGTCCAAGGACGTAGTGTCAAAAGGACACCTCTCCTTTCCAAACCATACTTAAGCATACACAAGCATCAATTCATAACATCACATATATAGTAACTTCATATATGGAAAGAAATCAATAAGTACAATTAACCCCGTATATAATCGGTAAGTAAATCATACATGAGTCAATTCAATATAGATAAGTAATGCTACGATATCAAAACAGTACCACAGTAGTATAACATTATAAGAATCTAATTAAAGAAATAACTTAACAAGATTCAAATGTAGAACCTAAGATATGCAATTTATGTTGTTAAAGAAGTAACCATCCTTACCTTTTATAACTTGCAAAGGAATCCTAGGAAATCAAGTAAGATCTTGACAAACTTGAGAAGAAGGTCCTAAACAAGTGTATACAACATATTAGGAAAGATCCCTAACAGAAAAGATACCAAAACATCCAAAGCAGACCAATTCTGGAGTTGCTGTACTCATTGGTCGAGTGGATTGGTCGACTGGTCCAGTGGACCAATCAGTCGACCAATGCAGATACAGTAGCCTATAAAATCAGAGTTTTGAGATATAAAATCCGAATTTGGTGGTTCAAAAGGGTACTAATCAAGGGGTAAACTACATTAGTAGTATCCTAACATATAGGGGATCTCAAAACACTAATCAAATCAAGTCATCAAGATACAAATTAGGAAACAAAAAGTTACCATAATTAGATCAATCATGGTTCTTGAAGAATTCAAGATAGGAATCAAAGACAAGAACAATAGGAGAATGAATCATTGATTCAGGTAAAGGTATCATGAGAAGCATACTTAGATCCTCAAGAAAATAGACCTAAGAGCATAAATCTAAATAAGGAGACAAAACCTACCATATATGTAACTATCATGATTCATGAAGAAAACATGGTATGGTAGAAGAGAAACAACTAGAGATTGATAGATCATGGATCATGAAAAAAAAACACAGCAATTGACTACTAACATGATCAATATAGTAGATCTAAGGAGATCAAAATTCAAATTAAAAGATAAACAAAGACTAGATCATGGTTTGATCATGATTCCTTCAAAAGCTTGCAATGATCATGGTTAAGATCATTGCATTAGCCATTAATCCTTAGGAAAATCATGAGAGACAAGTCCAGAGATGTTTGCAACAGAGAATGCAGCATCTCCTCTACTGTCTCAACTCAAAAAGGAAAGAAAAACAGAGATGGAGGAGAAGAAGAGAGTGTAGACATACCTTTGATGCAAAAGGAAAAGTTTTGACGAAGATCCGTCAAGAAAAACACCAAGGATGCAAGGGAGATGACTTGCAGAGGTCTTTGGTCTGCTCCAAAGAGTTTGGAGGCAGAAAATACGAAGTAGACTCGAGATTGGACTTAAATAGAGCAAGCAAGACCTAATTGCCAAAGACAGCACCCATTGGTCGAGTGGATTGGTCGACTGGTCCAATCGACCAATCAGTCGACCACGATCACGCAGATAAAGAATTCCAAAACAGGGAATTGAAGACCCGAGATCAAATCCAATCCTAAAGGGGTTTTGCACACATATCAAGTGACTTACCTAATAGGTAGAAATGCCTTCAAACCATGATAGAGAGCACTCCCAGTCCATCAACTAATCCGATCTTTATCCAGATTCAGTTTCCATAAATAGAACTTCATCATCAACTCTCATGGATTCAAAGCCAGACACCAAGTCCACCACTGGGATGGCCCAAAGCTGACTTCTTACTTTACTTCGGGTCACTGGACCTACAAATAACAAGGTTTCCGGGTCAAGGTTAGGGCTGGGTTTTACAACGCCTTACCCTACTCCTGCTCTTCAGTCTAGGAGTGTAGGTCAGAGACCTGGATTTCAGCAACCAGGCCATCCGGTCAGTTTGGTGGGAATCGGCCGCCGTTGAATGTGAATGCTAGGCCTGTGAATGCTATTCCTAGGCCTTTGGATCAGAAGCCTCCGGTTGCACCTGTTTCTGTTGGACCCAGCAATCCTGTTTGCTTTTTCTGTAAGCAGCCTGGTCATTTTGCTCGCGATTGCCCAAAGCAGTCTATTCAGCCGTCTGCTCCTGTAGTGAAGAATGCTCCTGTTCCTCCTTCTGGAAGAGTGTTCAAGATACTGCATCCTGAACGTAATGCGAATCATGAAGTGGTTACGGTGTACCTTATTTGTTGCTTCTATTCCCGCATTTGTGTTATTTGATACGGGTGCGTCTCATTCTTTCATATCATCTGCATTTATCAAGAAGATCGATTTGGAACCTAAGATTTTATCTAGTTGTTTATCAATTTGTACTCCTACTGGAACTGTTGTGAAAATAGATAAAGGATTAGTTAAGTGTCCTATTTTGGTTGATGGGAAGAATTTGGAAGCCAATTTAGTACTTTTGGATATGAAGGATTTTGATGTCATTTTGGGTATTGATTGGTTGACTACCCATAATGCGGTAATTTTGTGTTCTTCGAAGAGAATTCAATTTCGGATTAGTGGAAGTTCAATGTTTGAATTCCAAGGTGAGAAAGCAAGAATTTGTAAGAAGACGATGTCTGCACTGATGCAAGTCTATGCATTAGTTGAGGGTTTGCCATCTGAAGGAAAGTTTAAGAAAGGAAAGAAAGTAGAAGAAGTTGGCATTGTATGTGACTTCGTCGATGTTTTTCCTGAAGATCTGTCAGGCATACCACCTGATAGAGAAGTGGAATTTTTTATTGATCTAATCCCTGGTGCTGCCCAAAGATCCAAGGCTCCATATAGAATGGCTCCCATTGAGTTGGTTGAGTTGCAAAAGCAGTTGAATGAACTCTTGGATAGAGGTTTCATCCGACCTAATGTTTCACCTTGGGGAGCTCCTGTCTTGTTTGTTAAGAAAAAAAGATGGTAGTATGCGTCTGTGCATTGATTACCGTGAGTTGAACAAGTTGACCATTAAGAATAGATACCCGCTGCCCCGAATTGATGATCTCTTTGATCAGTTGAAGGGTGCAACAGTGTTCTCAAAGATTGATTTAAGGTCTGGATATCACCAATTGAAAGTGAAGTCAAGTGATATTTTCAAGACAGCTTTTAGAACAAGGTATGGTCATTTTGAGTTTCGAGTTATGCCTTTCGGATTGACTAATGCTCCTGCTGTGTTCATGGATCTCATGAATCGAGTCTTTCACGATGTGCTCGATAAGTTTGTGATAGTCTTCATTGACGATATCCTGATTTATTCGAAGAGTGAAGAAGAGCATGCAAGGCATCTAGATTTCACTTTGCGAAGACTAAGAGAAAAGAAGCTTTACGCTAAGTTTAGCAAGTGTGATTTCTGGCTCAAGAGTGTAGTATTCCTCGGCCATGTGGTTTCTGCTGAAGGTTTTCGTGTTGATCCCGAAAAGGTTCAAGCGCATTCGATTGAGAAAGACCGAAGACCAGAACGGAAATAAGAAGTTTTCTCGGTTTGGCAGGCTACTACAAAAGGTTTATTGAGATTTTTTCTAGGTTGGCTGCTCCTATGACTAAGCTGACTAGAAAGGAAGAGAAGTTTTTTTGGTCTGACGCTTGTGAGAAGAATTTCCAAGAATTGAAGGTTAGATTGACAAGTGCTCCAGTTTTAACTATACCTGATAATTCCGATGGTTTGAAAGTCTACACTGATGCGTCGAAGATTGGTTTGGGTTGCGTTCTGATGCAACATGGTAAGGTCGTAGCCTATGCTTCCCGGAAATTGAAGGATTATGAGCGGAATTACCCCACTCATGACTTAGAACTTACCGCTGTTGTCTTTGCTTTGAAGATTTGGAGACATTACCTTTATGGTGAGAAGATTGCTATTTTCACGGATCATAAAAGTTTGAAGTACTTCTTTACCCAAAAGGAGTTAAATATGAGACAAAGAAGATGGTTGGAATTGGTCTCTGATTATGACTGTGACATTCAGTATCACCCTGGTAAAGCGAATGTGGTTGCGGACGCTCTTAGCAGGAAAAGTCAGAAGAAAGTACTGGACTTGAATGCTCTGAGTCAAATCATACCCCTAAAGAAGCTTCTTGGGAGAAGGAAGAAGATATGAAGGAGAAATTTCCTCAACTTTTTGGAAGTTCAGGTACGCTCTCAATTTCGAGGATGAAATTTCTTTTAAGGGGGGGAGAATATGAAACCCAACCCCAACCTAACCCTGACCTTAACCCGGTAACCCGGTTGTTTTTAGGTCCGAAGACCCGGAGTAAAGAAAGAAGCCAACTATGGGCCATATCAGTAGAAGACATGGTGTTTGACTCTGAACCCATGGATGTTTATTGATGGAGTTCCATTCTTGGATGTCTGTGTAGATTTGGAAAGGAAGCTGTAGTTGTCTGAAGATGAGATTAGTTGAAGGACTTGGAGTATTATCTGACTTGGTTTGAAGGTATTTCTTCATACTTGACTTGTTACTTGATGCGTATGCAAAAGCCCATAAGGTTTAAAGCCCATTTGATCCTCCAAATCCCTGATTATTCCTTGTCATTGCCTTGGTCGATCGACCGGTCGAGTGGGCCACTCGACCAAGCACTCGACCAAAGGAAGGTGAAATCCGAGAAATTGTAATTTTAGGGTTTTTCACTCTTATTTAAACCCTACTTCGTATTTCTTTGTTACGGCTGCCTCCTAAACACTTTGTGAATGTGAGAACACCTCTCCGAAACTCTCTCTGGTGATTTCAAAGATTCCTCTCCAGATCTGAAACCTCTCTTCTCTGTTCTTACAATTCAAGGTTAGTATCTCTTCTGAATTATTAATTCTCTTTTCTTGATCTTGTTCTTGATTGAGATCAGGAAGTTGATGCTGCATCCTTGCAACCATCCCTTCGTGATCTCCTTCGTTTCTTTGAGATCTATGATCATCATCATGATCTCAACCCTAGCCGAAGATTTTCTTGAAACCCTAACCCTTGCTTGAGTTCGAAACTCTTGTTAACCTCCCATGCGAGGGAAACCTCATGGGTAATATTTCTAGTAACCTAAATTAGTTTTCCTATGATTTTCTTATTGCCTTTGGCCAATTATTTAATTTTCTTTCATTTTGTGATCTCAACCTTTTTATGGGAACCATAAGGTTGAAACCCTAAATTCTTGGGTTAAATCAAGAACCCAAATTTTCCCCATGACTTGATGTTTTTATCTTACTATATGATCCTAATATACCTTAGGAAGTTCCCCTTCGAATTTCGGATCATTCCGACTTCAAACGAAGAAGTTATGGCCAAAGCAGTCAGACAATTCAGATCGACTTGCTTGGTCGATCGCCAGCTCTACCAAGCACTCGACCAAAGGAGTCAGTAGCTTCGTTTTTCGCCCGAATTGATTCGTTTGCTCTCTGATCTTGTAGGCATCTTTCCTAATGTTGTATCTATGATTGTTAGGAGTCTATTTGCTAAGTTTGGAGTTGCTCTCTTTGATCTTTGGATCATCTTCTTCAATAATCAGGTAAGGACAGTTAATTCCTTAACTACATAGATTGCTTGTTCTCTGGTTTCTACTTTGTGAAACTATGAGATTACTTACTGTTATTGTAATTTAATTCTGATCTCTTACTGTGAGATCAGTAGCACTTGTTTATATTATCTTCTTCATTTTTCATGTTATATGAATTACCTAGTATTGCCTAATCTAATTTTTCTTTTACATTCTCTTGTATATGATGAACTGTTGGTTGTATATGTTATGACTGATCTGAGAATGTGTTTGCCTAAGTTTGGTTTGGGATTGGGAAGTTGTCCTTTTGACACTTCTGTCCTTGAACATCGGAGGAAATAGTATGGGATGTTCTCCGAAGATGCCCATCGACGCTTTCCCGAATCAATGGATGTCATACCTAGGGCTGTCTAGCAGTGTTTGGCTAGGATATACCCCTGTTATATCAGACCCGAATCAGAAGGATATTGAGACCGAACGACCCGTGGTAGCAATGGGGATTCGTGGGCGCTCAAGACCGGTGAAAAGATCCGTGAGAGGAAATGGATCACATTGTGGATACTCGAAAGAGGCCATTTATTGGAGGGATGCATATGGCTAGACTTGGGCTCATGGGCGCTCAAGACCGGTGAAATGATCCGTGAGGGGACATGAGAGCTTCCCGTTTACCATATGTGGATAACTAATAGGGTTGATGAGTCCGTAGTCAGGGACTATTAGGACTCTAGTGGAAAGGATACCGGAAAGGATCGTCAGGGACGACGAATGGAAGTATCTGGACCTGAGTTGATGTAACTGAGTAGATGACTTGCATTAGGCTAGGTTTTTCCCTGACATGCGCCAATACTTATGCCAAATGGTTGTGAGAGAGTGTGTTGACTTAACCCCCTGCCATGGTTTGTCCTGAGGGATGAAGGACCCATTACCAATCGGCTGCTCAAGACCGGTGAAATGATCCGTGAGAGAATCCAAGATATCTTAAATGGTTGAGGATGTGAGCGGACCTTCCCAAAGAAGTACGGTGCTATGACTTAAAGCATGTCTACCATAGAGACCAGCATACATAGAGTTAGATGCATACATTCATTACTTGTTTCATACTGCATTGCATCATGTTATGTTTTGCCACATGTTATCTATGGTGTTATGGATTAACTTTCTTTACTGAGTTTCTTCGAAACTCATTCCTTTTTGTTCATTTTCTTGTTAGATTATCCTGCAGGTACAGAGTATTATGACGAGCAATATAGCGAAGCACAAGCTGATGAAGCGTATTACACACAAAGTGCTGGCAATGATCAAGATTACTTTGATGATCCCTCGACGGATCAAGCTGCGTACTACTATTGAGAACGGCATAGAGTTAGAACGGATTCATTGGATTGATGAAGTCCATACTTATGAAGACGTTATCTATAAACTTGAAGACGCTTGATCTTAGTTTATTTCTTAGTATAATTGTTTCAGTTGTAATCCCTTTTGATTTTCATACTACGTTCCGCTATTTTTGGTAAAGTGAGTTTCCGCCTCACTTTACTCCTTTTTGATATCATTGGATATCTGGTATCTTTCCGCACTCTGATTATACTGATTGTTCATTTCTTGTTTTGAACCTTGTTTATAATATTAAAAGTTGATTTATTTCCTGTTTATGATTATGTTATTGTATATGTGGGAGGATGATTTCCTCGATACTTGATCTTCGAGGCTGTGGATCTCACTCCCGAGTATGCCAGTTAGGGTACCGGCTAGGGGGATGTGACAGGGATCCTGGGCAAAGGGGTAAGTCCACATCTGGCTCTCAAACCATGGCTGGGGGTTAAGTCAACACTCTCTCACCACGACCATTGGCAATGAGTACTGGCGCATGTCAGGGTTTCTAATCCAATGCAAGTCATAATGGTAACATACTATATGAAGTCCAGATACTTCCCCTATGCCACCAACCAACTCGGTTCAGTATCCTTCGCAACCTAGGAGTGAGAACCCTCACGGACTGGCTACCGCTGTTGGACTCCACTCCTTAACCCTATGGTCATCCACATATTATTGGGGCAGATGCTCTCATGACTCCTCACGACACCCGGTCCGCTCCTTAGACGTCCATGAGCCCAACCCTAACATATGCAACCCTACCATTGCATGACCAACAGTGGACCACTGAGTCTCTGCATGGACTGGTTACCGCTGTAGGATGAAACATAGTCACGTCACCATTGTCACGGGTCACCCGGCTTCAATTCCCTTGCCGAAAGGGTAATAATATGTGGTGTACCTAGCCATGCAATTCTAGACACTCCTAAGTATGTCATCCAATAATCATGATAGTGCTGGAGACATCAGCAGGCATATGTCCTATATTACAGCCTTCTGATATCTCAAGCCAAGATATCCCAATGGAATACCCTTCCATCACAACTACACTACATCACTCTTTATCATATCATGAACAGTTGTGCAATATCATAAAAGATGAAGTACATTAAGGAATACCACAAATAGCAAGTGTACAATAAGATTCACAAGCTTTATACAATTACAGCAAGTTACATGATCAAAGAATAGTAAATAGAACAACAGAATCATCATGTATATGTAATTGCATATAAATAAGAATGCATGTCCTTACCTGTAATTATGTAAAATTCATCTAACTTTAATTCCAGAAACTATTATAAGACTTTTACTTGAAACAGAAAACACCTAGGCATAGGGTTACAAGAATATATAAGAATCAAGAGTCAAAACAAATCCAAAATCAAACTTACACAGACACTGGAAACCGGCCGGTCACTTGAGCCGGTCGCTTAGGTTGAGCGACTGCCACTAGTGACCGCCCCAAAAACAGAGAGTTTCAAATCCGAAACTCAGGGCTTCGATCATCCGTTTTCAATCTGGATTTCGAGTGATCATGGCCTAAGTCTCGAATCTAACACTCCTAAAGACAATAGGTGAAGGGAAAACTAACAAACACCATAAATGGATTAACCAGAAACTCTCCCCTTGACTGGATCTATCCATTAACAAATGCAGGGATTCGTTTCTGGACAGGATCTCATCAAGAACATTGGAAAGGGAGTACAACAAATCAATTAGGTAACCACTAACAAAAAGGGGATGGATTCATATCAATTAGAGGTTAAAAAGAAGAGAATTGCAGATGAAGATTCATTACCTTAACCAGAATCACCAAGAATAGAAGAGAAAAGGTTCCATAACATTAAAAGCACTTCAGACCTGAATCCCACACGTTTCCACAGCCGTCTAATCGCCCAAAATAGCAATCCCGAACATAATAATGCGTTAATAGGGCGAGGGATGCTATTTATAACGATTAGGGGGCAAAATAGGGCAAAACCCCTAAAACAGACCGGGCAGTCGCTCCAAGCGGTCGCTTGGTTCAATCGACCGCCACTAGCAACCGCCCCCATGTATATTGCTATACAAGGGTGCTTTGCTCATGGGGTTGAAGACCAAGTACAACCTAACCCAAATGAAGACATGGGGGAGATCTTAGTCCAGAAATGAATCTCAATAGGTCAATAACAAAAGGGGTTAGGATTTCATCATACACAACCTATGGCTCTCATGGAAGGGCTAGGGAGAAACAAAGAGTGCACAATCTAAAAGGGTGTTGGGGAGTTTCCAACAGATAAAAGAACATTAGGGTTTCATATATGGTTGCCACTCATGAGAGTTGGTTACCTCTCATGAGAGTTACCCATAATTAACTCTCACAAAAACAACCCAAGATAGATAAAGGCATGAGAGTTGGTTACCTCTCATGAGAGTTACCCATAATTAACTCTCACAAAAACAACCCAAGATAGATAAAGGAATATCTCATTAGTATTTCAAAATAAAGAATGGAATTAGGAAGGATCTACCAATGAGAGAAAATAAGGTTCTCAATTAAAGTGAAAAGGAAAGAAATTCAAATCATATAATTAGGGATTTACTAACAAGAATAATAAAGATTCACCCTTAGGGCAAAGAATTTAGAATCAAGAAAGGTTTTGGGGAGAGTCCAATCAATTAACAGAAATAAAAAGGGTTCCCAATTGGTTACCCTCTCATGAAGGTTACCCAATAATTTCCCCTCAAAATCTCTCCCTTTTTGGTTTCCAATGGTCCAAGGAATATCAGGGATCAACTCCTCAATCATGAGGACACAAGGGAAGGTCATGGTAATAGTATTAGACCTTCCCCACAATCATAAAGATAGGTAGAAAATTAGGGAAAGTGTCATCAAGATCATTGGTGGAGTCAAATTCAAGGATCATCGCCATATGGCTTCAAGATCATAGAGTGAATTGGGAGATTCACTCTAGGGCTAAAAGAATTAGACAAGAGGTCATTACAGTAGTGTAATACCCCTCTCATAATCAGAAGATCAAAAGTAGAGAAGAAAGAACGAATTAAAGAAGAAACGAATTGAATACCAACCTCATAAAAGAGAAACCGATGAAGAAATCAGAACAGATGCTTGAGGATCTTCCTTGGCTTCGAAGGAGAGGTTCTAGGGATCTTCCCATGTTCTCCAAGGCTTAGAAACAGATTGAGAGTGAAAAACATGGAGTTCCCCCTTTTAAATAGCACAAAGAGTTCAAGAATTACTAGGATTTCACCAAACTGACCAAACTGACCTTGTTGGTTGATTGGTCGCCAAAAAGGAAGTTCAAAGGTCTTTCCCACGCCATCAAGAGGTTTAGAAACATGGTAGGATAGCTTACCACGAAATTAAAAGAAATAAAACTTTTAAAAACCTTCAAAACAGAAAATTACCAAAATGCCACTGCCTGGATAGCTTGTTCAAAAAATAGGGATTTAATGGGCCAAACTTCAATATTTTTGGATGGGCTTCTTTCAACACATCATACTACTTACCTAGTATGGAGGGATGTCTTCAAAACAGGTCCAACTAAGCTTTAGGTCCATCAACCAAGTTCTTCTTCACAAATGAGTAGTTCAACTCCAAATCAAATAAGCTTTCCATAAGGAAACACCATCATCAATATCCATGGGTTTTGGGTCAAACACCATATCTTCTACTGAGATGGCCCACAAGGACATCTTCCTCATTTTGGGACATTGGATCAAACCTAAGGGAAAGGTCTGACATGGCTTCCTAAGATTTTTAAAGACAAGAAACTGAAATCACGGTCAAACTTCAAAGTCAACATTAAACAAACCCTACTTCACCCAAAACAGATTGGGTCTTCGGGCTAGATTTGGGCTGGGTGTCACACCTCGAGTTACTCAAACGTCTTCAGCTTTCTTGTGGGAGTCGCCACATGTCTGTTATAGCCGAAACCATCATTGCTTTTTAACTCAAAACAACGGTTCCTCAAAACGTCAGCTTCGATTCGACTCATTCACGCCTTTTTGAATTGTTATCCGATCACGATCATTAATCGGAACTGATCTCAATCATACACGTGCCCACTGGCTGGCTTATTTAAAAACCGCCTATTGCTATTTTGAATTTCATTCTCGTCTGCAACTCGAAAATTCATTGTCGTCTTCTCTGTGCCCTAACAGTCCTCCAACTTCCAAGCTTTTTACTCCGGTGAAACAAGTAAGTTTAGCAACTTTCTTGCCTTCTTTGCTTACTTTAGTTACTTCTTTCACTTTTGCATTTGTTTCCTTTCTAATTTAAAAGTCACAACCAGACTTTCCTTGATAATGGGAATTGGTAAAACTTCTGACAAAGGTTCCCCTGAACGTTATGATACCATGTTTTTATATGGAATTGGTAAAACTTCTGATGAAGGTTCCCCTGAACTAAGAACTAATCCAGAAATAAAACAAGAAACCACAAACAAGTAAGCAAGAAACACGAAACAGAGACCGACCAGGTCAGACTGATACCATGTTATGATAAAGACTCTCTAGCGTGAAGTGTAAGTAGCCAACCCATGGTGGCCTAGCTTGCGTTGGTTCATATTGGTGCACTACAAATGGTGGTTTTTCTTATGAGATGTGACTTGACCACAGACCCATGATGGCCAAGCTAGCTTGAACTGGTTAAATAGAAAACTAGCTTATGACTCAGTCATATCAGATAGGCCTTTTCCCTTCTATACCTTTAAATTAAGCCAAACAGCATTGCATTAGAGTCATCCTTGTTAACTTGGAATGACTTCTATTCACTCAATGTTTTTCTCAATTGATGAAAACATGGATGGATTATTCTTCTCCTTCCTCAATTCCAAAATTTTTCTTTGCTTTTTTTCAACAAGTTTCCTTATTAGCATCAAACTGTCTATTTTCCCACCACCAATTTTTTCCACCATGGAGTTGTCATTTGTATGCCATTGAATCAAATTTCAGATTTATATTATTCACAAATAGAGGTTTAAAATTTAAAGAGCAAATTACATTCACACCTTACGAGTTTGCAATCTATTATATTTATATCTCTTGAATTTATTCTATTATATTTTCACTTTCTATGTTTCACATTATATAATAAATGACATTGAGGGTGTATTGAGTGCAACTGATGTTGCGAGTTTGAGTGTTTGGTTCCATGTTATGTCAGATTTATTGTTGCTATATTTATATTTTTTTTAGCTTTGAATACAAATGACCTTTTAGTGAAAAATATATGTGTAGGTAATAACTCCATTTATCTCAATTTGATTAATTAATGGAAAGATCATTACCTGGATTCGCTTTCCTGAATTATGGAGTATCTCCAGCGGAAGTAAATTGGATCCACGTCCTCGTTCCTCCAACAAAGCTCCACCGGGGTGATTCCACAATCACTAGGAAAGGGAACAAGTTCCACAACCCAAATGTTGTGTGGAAAGGAACTTCGTTCCTGCGTTTCTAGGAGAGAGGGAGAGAGAGATGGGAGCCGCCGTTTATTTTCTGGAAAACTTACGTAATGCAATCACTTACTATCTCATGCGGTGGTTATATAACCCTATTTTATAACCGCCCTAATAGTGAGTTTCCAATATTGCCCTTGGGCATATAATTAAATTAATAATTATAAAATCCCAACATCTCCCACTTGCACAAAGGCAAGTGTTAATCTCTCTTTCACAGTGTTTCCCAGACACAGATGTATATCCCAAATATACACATTCAATCTCTCTGCTATGTATCCCAGATACATAGACCTCTTGTGTCCTAGACACACATGTATATCCCATATATACATATATATTGATCTCTTCGCTATGTGTCCTAGATACATAGACCTCTTGTGTCCCAGACACAAACATCCACAAGTCATACTAGCAAAATGGGTTGTGCGACCGGTGATATACCTGCACGGGTGAGCCCCAAACTAGAAACCTTTCTAGAAGGCCAAAATGGCACATCACTCAAAGAAAAAAATCAAATTTAGCATTAGTATACCACAGTGTCTTAGGTTTATTCAAACTCACCAGACTAAAGGTATCTCGATCCCTCTGAGAGATCACCTTTTTGTCCTTAAAATGTTCACTACTGTAACACATACAGTTGGCGCCAGTAAACAGTTTTAGGTTGCATTTGAATCAAACATTTCCTTTCTCCCAAGACCATCACTACACTTAGGATTGACTCCTTTCCCGGTAGTGCCCATTTAGGTTGAATCTATCATGACCATAGGTAACACCCCAAAGTAGCCACATCAACCCTTCGTTTCATGATGTCGTCGAAAGTCACTAAGAACACTAATGGACCATAAAGTTCAGGACTCACACAATGAGAGGAACAGGGATCCATCCTCTCATTTCCAATGATCGCTAAGCACACATAGTATGATATACGTGCTATGGTGGAGCATTCTATATACAATAGAACGTATGTCCATCTCAACACCATACAGGTCTTAGTCTAGTTGCAACATCTTGCTCCTAACCCGAGTTTCTTTATTGTCGCCACCCTAGCGCCACATAAAGTACTCACACCTTGCTCCTATCGGCAACATGAATAGTGGGAACATTCATGTTGATTCCCTTCTCAATAGAGAAACTCATCTTGATTCCAAATCAAAGCGACATCATGATCATGAATTGACCTACACAAAGTCATTCACAATCCGTCTCATCTCTGCTCGCCTCCAAGGCGCCAGAGGTGAATGCTCGTGTGAGTGAGCCATTCTCTTGCCTATTGATGACATATCTCGTTTTATGCTAGAAGAACACAATCACACAGAAAGTGAATAAAATAAATGATGGAATGAACTCATATTACTCAATAATAAGAAAGTTTCAGTAGAAAGGTAAGTCACAATCTATGCAAACCCAAGGATTTTACAAGAGAAATAAAAACATCCTTGGCTATAGGTTTGGTAAGAGGGTCAGCTACCATCTAACTAGTAGATATGTGCTTAGGTATAACTTTCTTCCTTGATATAATGTCTCTAACAAAGTGATATCTCAACTGTATATGTTTGGTCTTCCCATGATACTTGGGGTCCTTGACATAGCTAAGAGCTACCGTACTATCACAGTAGACAAGGGCAACCTCTTTGGATATCATCATAATTCCAGTATGTCAAAGGAATCTCCTCAACGAAACAGCCACTTGAACCGCAGCTGAGCATGCCACATACTCTGCTTCCATGGTCGAGAGGGATATACAAGTTTGCTTCTTTCTACACCTCGAAATGGCCCCGCCATTCAGCAAGAAAGCATATCCAGATGTTGATTTGTGCTCATCAATGTCTCCAGCCCAGTCGGCATCGCTGTAGCCAATTAACCGCAAATCCGATCCTTGGTAACACAACATGTAGTTACTCATTCCTCTGAGATATCTCAATATCCTCTTGACTGCTTTCCAGTGCTCCATGCTTGGGTTTGATTGGTACCAACTAACCAAACCCATTGCATAACAAATATCCGTCCTTGTACACATCATAGGGTACATAAGGCTACCCACTACACTGGAATATGGAACTCTTTCCATCTTGGTTTTCTCCTCTAGACTCTTAGGACCCATATCAAGGCTCAAATGCAAACCCTTCTCCACTGGAGTATCAATTGGTTTGCAGTTTTGCATCTGGTATCTCGTCAAGACATTGTCAATATAGGTCTCTTAAGATAAACCCAGTAATCTCTTTTGCCTATTTTTGACAATCTTGACACCAAGCACATAGCTTGCTTCACCCATGTCTTTCATATCAAATACAGAGGACAACCATTTCTTAATGGTTTCCAACAGCTCCTTGCTATTGCTAGCCATAAGTATGTCATCTATGTACAGGTGTCGAATGACATAATTACCATCAGATCTCTTGTTGTAAACACAGTGGTCTTCCTCAAGCATGGAAAAACCATTTTCTATCATAGCTTGGTGGAAGCACACATTCCACTGTCTAGATGTTTGCTTTAAGCCATATATGGACTTCTTAAGCTTGCACACTTTCTGCTCAAGTCCATTAGCTTTAAAGCCTTGAGGTTGATCCATATAGAACTCTTCCTCAAGTTTTCCATTGAGAAAAGCAGTTTTTACACCATCTGATAAAGCTCCAAGTCCAACTGAGCAACAATGGCTAGTATGAGGCGGATTGAGGCAAACCTAACCACAGGGGAAAAAAATTCCTCATAATCAACGCCACTCGTTGGGTGTAGCCCTTAGCCACTAAACGAACCTTGAATCTCTCAATAGATCCATCCGCCTTTCTCTTGATCTTGAGAACCCACTTGTTCCCAATTACCTTTCGGCCTCGCAACAAGTCAACCATGTCCCAGACATGATTAACTTTCATCAGCTCCAACTATTCCTCTATTGCTTTCAACAATTCCTCTGAGCTTGACCCCGCAAGAGCTTCCTGCACGCTCTTCGGTTCATGCTCATCGACTGAAGTCATCTCACAGTCGATCTCTTCAGAATTTACCATGTAGGCTTCATCCTCTATGTTGAAACATCGACGAGGAACTAGCCCACGCCCACTACGGCGCAAGTGCATGTCAGATTGCTCACCCTCTGAGGTAGCTATCACATCTACATTCCCACTCCCACTAGGATCTTCTGGATGAACCCCAGGTTCATTATCCAGAATCTGAATCCTTGGAGTGACAAGACCACTATCTTGTACCTCAAAGAATTCCGATGATTCTTTGTTAACTTCTGAAAGAGATGGAAAATCATTCTCCAAGAATGTTGCATCCCTAGACTCAAGTTTTGTTCTCCTCTCACTCTCATCTAGTCCAATGAAGACATGGCCCTTTGAGGGTTCAAAATATCTCACAAAGATACACTTTCTTCCTCTGGGTCCAAGCTTTCCATATTGGTGAGAAATATAGTGAACATATGCTGCACATCCCCATACGCACAAGAACTCAAATCTAGCTACCTTCCGGTCCACAACTCATATGGTGTGGAAGGAACCAATTTGGTTGGAAGCTGTTGAGGATATAGGCCGCAGTCAGCAAAGCATCTTCCCAATAAGAGATGGGTAGATTTTCTTATGCCATCATGGATCTCACCATGTCTAGCAAGGTTCTATTCCTTCTGACAGCAACCCCATTTTGCTGTGGAGTCCCTGGAATAGTAAGTTGTCTAAATATCCCCTTTTCATCACACAACCCTTTGAACATATTAGAGAGATACTCTCTACCTCTATCCATTCTAAGAGTTTTAATCTTTTTATCTAACTGATTCTCAACTAAGCTCATGAATTTCTTAAAACATTCTAGAGCTTTTGACTTATGAGAAATTAGATAAATGTGACCATACCGTGTATAGTCATCTATGAATGTGATGAAATAAGCTTGTCCTTTTCTAGTATGCACATTCATGGGTTCATACACATTTGAATGGATAAGTTCTAAAGGAAGAGAGGCTCTTAAAGCCTTTTTAAATGGTTTTCTAGTTGCTTTTCCTGCTAGACATGACTCACAGGTTGGCAAATCAGATAGTGAACCTTGGCCTAAGAGACCTTCTCTTGCCAACTTGTTTATTCTATCTAAGCCAATATGTCCTAGTCTAGCATGCCACAAATTAGAATCAATACACACAGTATTTTCGCAAACAAAAGCATTACTAGGATTAGATAAATTATCAATTGTATCCAATACAATAAAACCATTATTAAGAAAACCATAACAATAAACTGTATCACCTAGATACAAAACCAAATAATTGTTTTCAAATACAACTCTAAAACCATGTCTTAAAAGATAAATAATAGAAACAAGATTCCGCCGAATGTCTGGAGCATACAGCACATCATAGAGTAACAGCGTCCGACCACCTTGCAAAACTAATCTGCATGTGCCTATGCCATGAACCTCCACGCTTGAGTTGTTCCCCATTTTTATTCTTCTGCTTCCTCTTGGAGTACGATGGTATTCCATGAAGCTCGAGCATTCCCTTGTTATGTGTTCTATAGCACCTGAATCAACAATCCACAAAGGATTTAGTTCAGCAAGCATAGTAGAACTTGTTACATAACAAGATGAGATATAAAACACAATACATACCCCCTGCTCAGTGCAATCACGAGCAAAAATGACCAGGCTTTCAGCAATTGAAGCAAATCAAATGTCATTTCTTCTTGCCAAATCTAGTCCCCCTTGAACGCTTGGGACCAATCTTGTTTTTGTTCCCACCCTGGTTACTTTGCTTAGACCGCTGAGGTTGAGCTTTCTCTCTCTTGCGCTTGAAGCCTGCACCCTTACTAGTGCTAGCTTCAGCAGCAAGTACTTCAGTTTGAGGGGCATCGGCCAAAATCTAATCCTCCTCTAGCTCAAGGTGCTTGGCAGCGTGATTAAAAGTCTTGACATCATCAACATGAGTCAAGAAGATCTTCATATGCTCCCAAGTCTTCAGCAATGACCTGATGACTGCGGAGACTTGCTCCTCATCAGTCTTTTGTTGCCCACATGTGCTCAACTCACTAATCATGTTAGACATGATGGTTATATGCTGCCTCATGGTGTGACCCTAGCGCATTTTATAACCATCAAAGGTGAGTCTGAGCTGGCTGCCTTTGGTGGTGGAAGTCCCTCCATACTGGAACTTCACAGCCTCCCACAAAGACTTTGCAGTCCTATGCTTCAAACCAAAGCATCAAGTCATCCCTTATGGAGCTCAGGATTGTAATCCTGGCTACCCAGTCTTTTCTCTTCCAAGCATTATATAACTCAAGGTCCCTGCGATGCTGTGCAGTGGTACCTTCCTCAGGTGGGTTCATGGTCTGGTGTATGGTTTCCAGCATATCTTGCTCTTCTAGGAGATATTGCACCTTTCGGTGCTAGAGGTCATAGTTCCTCTCATTCAGCTTATCTCCTTTAGTGAGGTCAGCAACTATGCTCTTTGTAGCAGCCATTTATTCTAGAAACATTATATACAAGGATGAGTTCAACTATTCTAGCATAAAACACAACACAAGCAAAAGCAAATCACACTAGCGTAGTCAACCTATGGGATAAGCATTTAAACCAAAAGAGATGCTAACAAACTTTCAATCAAATTCTCATGCAAACCCTCATAGACTTATATACTAGTTTTATTCTGTGCAAGAAACATGATTAATAGACCCATGATTAAAAACAGTTTTATTAAAATAAAACATGCAATCATGTTAATGCTATGAGGTGGGTCACACAAAACACTTCTACCTCATTAGCTCCCACTAGGCCCATTAGGCCCTCAATGCCCAAACATCACATAGATTGTCGAGCCATTGGTGTCTAGTAAATTAGAAACACATTCTGAACTGGACAGACCAATATCCAAAAAAAAAAAAACTATCTCTTAGATGGACTGTCGTCTGCCCAGACGGTCATCCGTCTGCCTTTTGTGCCTAGACGGAAACTCCGTCTGGGTCATTGTGATCAGTCAGACAACTAGACAGACGTTTTTCTGGTCCACAGTGACCCAAAAATGGCATTTTTTTTCTCAATTTCTTCTTGAACGAAATTTTTCAAAAAAATGGAAAGATCCTCCCATTGGATCCATACAATGAAAATAAACAACGGGAAGGAACCGAGAATCGTGGGAACCACGGCTCTGATGCCAATGTAGGTAATAACTCCATTTATCTCAATTCGATTAATTGATGGAAAGATCCTTACATGGATTCACTTTCTTGAATTATGGAGTATCTGTAGCGGAAGTAAATTGGATCCACATCCTCGTTTCTCCACCAAAGCTCCGCCGGGATGATTCCACAATCACTAGGAAAGGGAACAAGTTCCACAACCCAAATGCCGTGTGTAAAGGATGGAAGAGTGATCTAAAGCAGGGAACTCCGTTCCTGCGTTTCTAGGAGAGAGGGGGAGAGAGAGATGGCAGCCGCCGTTTCTTTTTTGGAAAAATTACGTAATGCATTCACTTACTATCTCGTGCGGTGGTTACCAAAGTATATAACCCTATTTTGTAACCGCCCTAATAGTGAGTTTCCAATATTGCCCTTGGGCATATAATTAAATTAATAATTAAAAAATCCCAACAATATCAAACACACCTCTAATGGTAGAGTAATTTGTTAACTGATGACTCAACATCCAGTATATTTTCAAAAATTTCAAGTTACCCTTGCCTCTTCTACCTCAACATGTTTTAACTTTCAAGGAAAAAGAAAGAAAAAAAGAAAGAAAGAAGAGGAAAGGACAAAGAGCAATTATGACTCCTTTTTTTAGTAACTTCTTCAAACTTTTTTTCATTAAGATTCAAGAAGGGTATATTTTTTATTTTAAATTTAAAGCTAATAGTGTTAAGCATAGAGAGACATTTATAATATAATAAATTTTAGAGGATATAAATATAATAGTTTACAAACCCACGAATGTATATATAATTCATTCTAGCTCTCCAAATAGATTATATCATTATTTTTCTTTCTATAGGTAAATAGTTTATATCATTCACAAGTATGTGTTAAATTTTAAATTTTTTTGGATAATTTTCATTTGGACCCCTTGAGGACCTAAGGTTTGACCTTAGTAATTTTTAACTAAAAAGAAAAAAAATGACATTTTGCATTTGTCTTTCCTGTGTCCAAGAAATCAATTAAGGAGACATAATCACTTTTATGATCAAAATATCCTAGTACTTTTTCGATAGAATATTCAAAAATCTACAATAGGGTCCATTTTTAGTCGCTAAAATTACATTTCAATACAGCTGAAACTAACACAGTCACATGGGTGTTAACATTTGACATGAAATGACTATAATGCCCTTATATCTAATTAAGGTAAATGAATTTACAAAATTTATCCTATACAATACCTTAGAGTTGAAATGACCATACTACCCTCATCTTAGATTAAAATATGGTAGGTGAAGGGTGAACCCTTAGCCCTTCTTCTTCTCTCACCCTTCCAAAAATCACCCACCACCCAAAAAAAAAATTGCCCTTTTTTATTTATTTATTTAAAAAGCTATGGTAAGAATGTTGTCAAGGAATGTGTAAACTGGCTAGATGAACCTTAGTTTCAAAAATTTAAACAAATAAATTTATGATTTGAAATATAATTGATCAATATTGGGATCTGTTCATATATGCACAAAATATTTTCAAGAATTTCACCTACCATTATATGAATTGAAAAAAAAAAGAATTGAATATTTTGTTACGTCCATTCTTGCTAGTGCATGAGGTCACTCAAATAATAAAGAGGTAAGAGGGATATCGTTCCCATGAGAATCGAAAAAAATAAAAATTACGTACTAGCTTTAAGAACATCTATAATTATTTAGCTAAATGAATTATGAAGGATTAACAACACTATTGATTAATTTAACAAAACATGAACAAAATAACTAAATTGCTAATACAAATCAAACTCAATGGATGAAATTACTATGGATTCGATTTCATCAAACATGATATAGATTATTGATTAATTCCCTCATTTTTCATATAGCCAATTTAATCTCCACTCTTGTCGACCAGATTCCCTAAGTTAAATTACCTCATATGTTACACCTGAGGATTCCTAACATATAAACCCCTCCAGTTACGCTTAGAGGAGCAATTTAATATATTGCATTAAACACAAGAAACTCACAAACAAAGTCGAACAAACCATCTAACCTGTTACACTTTAGATGTAATCTGTCACATGTATTCCTCATTGTTTAATGATCAAAAACACACCACGAGATTCACAAAGGTTGATCAGACATTCAGACATTAAAAACAAAATTTAAGAAAACAAGAGGGAGGATTGAATTATATGAAAGGAAAATAAAATCAATAATTATCTCATGCAATAATCAATTTAATGTAGCAAAAGAAACTTATAATATAATAGAAGAAGAAGAAGAAGAAAAAAAAAATAGTTAAGGGAAACATCACTCTAGAATTGAAGGACTCTAGCAACTCCAAAATTCATCAAAAAGCAGCTCTAACTCTCTAAATTCGTCCTCTATATTCTAAAGCCCAAAAACATTTTTCTATTGCTAGAGTATGCTCCTCTTTTATAGAGTGATTTCCTAAATTACATGGGATATGATTCCTAGCACAGTTTGAAACAAACTCCGAGTTTCTAATCTGACTCAACCAAAAAATTCATTTGTCTAGGTAGTGTACAAATGACATTGATTTCAAAAGCTCAAATGCACATTCCCACAATTAGATTTAAAGATCAATAAGTCATGAAGCTACTGTCCAAAAATCAACTTGATCGGAAGCCAATGAGGGACTTGATCGAAACTGGACAGAGCACACTTAGAAACGAGATTTTTCCTTTTACCCTCTTTGAATATGATTATTTTTTCTCTTTTTTCCTTCTTTGATCAACCTTCAAACTCCACTAATTGCTCCAAGCAAATCCTTCTTTTTGAAGGAATCTAAGTACTAAGATGATTCACTACAAAAATAGATAATTTTGAATCATTATTTACCAGGATAAATATAAATTACCAAAATCACTTAAATTTGGGGAGAGTGCAACTCATACTCATTTGCATGTGATATTAGGGTAAAATGATACAAAATGAATGCAAATACATGAAAATGTATCCAATTAATTACTCAAAATAATATGCATAAAATAACTTATCAAATTACCCCCAACCTTAGACCTATCCTAAAGGAGAAGGAGGAATCAGTCTTCTTTGAAGATTGAGATGCATTTGCAGACAATTATGCAATTCAGAAGAAGTCTTCTATAGAGGGAGAGCCTGTTACGAGTTTACTGTTTTCTAGTCTCGAGCAAACATCAAGATTAGACAAATCCTAATCTTAATTTAATGTTCCATTTAGTCAAGTTCAACCATGATTCGAAAAGGATGTGAACTAATCAAGTATACACACATTTAAGATCCCAAGTCAACACACAACTCCCTAGTCAAAGGTCAATTCTCATATGTCCAACTGATCATCCCCCTCTCCACTAGTGAAGAGCAACCACTTATCCAAGGTTGAGAGGACTTGTGAAGATAGAAGTAATGTAGAAAGGGGTTAGAATACATACATAATGGAGACAATAAAATTGAAGCACCACTCTCTCTCTCTCTCTCTCTCTCTCTCTCTCTCTCTCTCACATCCACCCAGCCGGTACCCTATCTGGCGTAGCCGGGATGTGGTCCACAGCCCCGAAGATCCATAGTTCAGGGACCACATAATCCACATCGACAATAATACAATCATGAACAGATAATAATCATAAACTAACAATGAATGATCATGGAATTCAGAAATAAGATATCAGACATAATCAGAGTGCGGAAATAAATATCAAATCAGATAAATTAAGAAGGCAGTGGGTGGAATCCACTCCTTCACCAAACGGAAGTGAGGTCAAAATTTAGTTAAGTACAAGTCTCAAGTTATAAAGGTAAGTTAAAGTTATTACAATTCTTCTAAGTATACTGTCACAAAAGAAGAGGTAACTACTCATAAGTCTTCTCCACAATAAATATATCTTCTTCAAAGTTGAGGACCATGGAGACCCAACATGACTGCTCCCATACAACTCCGGGGCTAACCCTGGTATGCCTGGTGATCTTCTTCGGTATGGTCACCGAAGTCTTCAACGTAGCCAGCCTCCGGATGGTAGTATGAGGTATCCGGGTCCGCCTCAGGGAGGGTGCCATCAGAGTAATCACCTGTAGAATAGCCTAACAAAATATTGCAATAGAAAAGGAATGAGTTCAAGAGAACTCAGCAAGGAAGTTATTCCACCACACATAAACCACAAGATAATCATAAAATGATGCAAATGATATGAGACATATAATGCAATATGATTTTATTCTAAGTATGCTGGTCATCTATGGTAAACATGCTTTAAGTCATAGCACCATACTTCTTTAGGTAGTCTCAGTCACTCATCACTGGGGGGAATTGGGTCCTGCATCCCT
Organism: Hakea prostrata; assembly: GCF_041222555.1. Taxonomy (NCBI): domain Eukaryota; kingdom Viridiplantae; phylum Streptophyta; class Magnoliopsida; order Proteales; family Proteaceae; genus Hakea; species Hakea prostrata. The sequence continues at coordinate 34,817,601 of NC_142604.1, read as the reverse complement.
CTCGGACAAATCCATGGTTGGGGGTTACAGTCACCGCTCTCTCACATTACCGTTTGGTCTAAGTATTGGCGCATGTCAAGGTATAGCCTAGCCCAATGCAAGTCATCTACTTAATCATATCATGCCAGTTCCAGATACTTCCATTCCTCCCCTCTCGGGATCCTTTCTGGTATCCTTCACACTAGAGTCACGGATATTACTCACCGGACTCATCAACCCTATTGGTCATCCACAAATGGTAAACGGGAAGCTCTCACGTCCCTCTCACGAATCATTTCACCGGTCCTGAGTGCCCGTGAGCCCAAGTCTAACCATTTGTAACTCTACCAATAAATGGCCCCTTTCAGGTAACCGTAATGCAATTTATGTCCTCTCACGGAGTGGATACCGGTCTTGAGCGCCCACAAATCCACACTACTACCACGGGTTGTTCGATCTCAATGCCCTTCCGAATCGGGTTTGATATGATAGGGACATCCTAGCCATACATCTAGACAAGTCCTATGCATGTCGTTCAATAACCCGGAAAGCGTCAATGGACATCTTCGGAGAATATCCCATACTATTCCCTCCGATGTCCAAGGACAGAAGCACCAGTAGGGTACCCCTCAATCCCGAGTTATACTTAAGCAATCACATGCCCAAGTTCACCATATCAGTTCACAAGATACAACGTCATAATAAACATTCAATTCATGACATTGACATAAGTCATCATATATTGAAATTGATAAACATGATAAAACATTGAAGTAATATAATGTAAACACAAAGCTACTGTTGAAAGACATATTTAGCAAGTCTAACATGATAAGAATATGAAATAGAAACTATATTTACTAGGTTAGGAATACCAAGTCAAGATTTCCATATTCTAGGTAATTACATCGATAACTATCCTTACCTTGAATCGGAGAAGAGAATGGTCCAAGATCACAAGCAAGTGGCCCCAATAGTCTTAAAGTCCTAAACAAGCATATATGAAAGGTTAGAGAAGAAATCAGAACAATCGAAGATCAAACGAATCAGAACTAGGCAAAAGTTGTTGACAGCAACTCTATTGGTCAATACATTTGGTCGATAGTATCGACCAATAGTATCGACCAAAACAAATTCCAGGACAGCAAGCTGACTTTTTGGATTCTTGCCCAGATTTGGTCTTCCGGGTCTCGGATTGACATGAAACTTGGAGGATAGACTAAGCACAACATGGGGAAGCTAATTATCAAGAAACTTTCATAATCCAATGGTCCATTTGAAAATCCCCAAATTGAGATATTAAGGTTAAGAGTTGTAGATCATGGCATTGGCTATATCTCAATGTAAATTAGGGGAAAACATGGGGGATTAGGTAGGGAATCGTTTAGAAGTAACATGGAGCACATATGCAAGGTATAGATTAGGTTAATCATGAGCTTCATCTCAGTTTTGATAAATAAAGCAAGTTGGTAAGCAATAAATCATGGAAATGTGTAGTCAATGATCATGAGGCGAATCAATCATAGTCATATCGGTGAAAACATCATTGTATGGGGTTTAGAAGGTTCATGGCAAGGTGTATGCAAGGTTGCAGCACCTTGGCCATGGTCCCAACAGTAAAATAGAGAAAAGATGAGTGAGAAAGTGATTAGGAGAAAGAGTCATACCTTTAAAGTGGAACAAGAAAGTAGGAATGAGTGGTTGGCAATGATTGATGAAGAAGATGCTTCACCACTACCAAGGAGGAGTTCTTGGGAGGCTCTCTCACGTTCCCAGATGTTAAAAACGCAAGAATAGGGCTCCAGTCTCGAGGAATAAATAAATAGAAAAGAATATTCCAAGAATCTTTAAATCTGGGCTCAGCAGACTTGTTGGTCGATACCTTTGGTCGATGGTATCGGCCAATAGTATCGACCAAAACAATCTCTGCAGAATTTTACAGAATAATTCAGCAACTTTAGGTGCAGACTTGGAGGGCTATACAAGGTCAAATTGCATGGGGTTTTCTCCTACAGTTCACTCAAGAGGTCTAGTTTTAGGGAGTACCTTTGGATTATGCACAGGAGTCCGTTTTCTATTTCAACTGTCTCGCTCTTCATCAGTGCGCAGATTCTAACTTAACACTGGTAATGTGCTCAAGGAAGGAGCATCATCATCAATGTCCATAAACTGGAATCCCGACATTACGTCATCGACCAGTAGGGCCCATAAGTCCCTCCTACCACCACTTCGGGTCTTCGGACCTACAAACATAACAATGACCGGGTCGAGTCAAGGTTAGGTAAAAGCTGGATTTTACACTCTCTCTCTCTCTCTCTTTAAATCATATAATAATTCCAAACTTTTTTTTTTCAAGGCAATAATACCTCTCCCAAGAAGTTGCCCAAGGACATATCCTACACCTAGAAAATGGCTCTCACATAACTATCTATCCAAGTATTGTGGTGGCCTTTGTCCCTAAGCCCCAATTGTGCAATGTTAACCCATCGAGAATCCAAAAGGCTCACTCAGTGGCAATAACCACAGGGACCCGCAATTACAAGGAAGACCTATTCACAACGCTTTTAACCCTCACCATATTTGTCACACCCCGCCCGCCGGGTCCGGTTAACCGCCCAACAACCCGTGGGTGCGAACCGTCACAGGATCCATGGTTTTAGTCTATCAATAATAATAAATACAAATACAGACAATCAAGAGCAAGAATAGTGCAATAATCAATAAAAAGGTTACAAGAGTCCAAATACTCCAATAAATAACCAAGAACGAACGAAAGAGGGAAAATCAAGAATCAAAAGTAATATCGAGTTCAGCGGAAGCAAAATAAATAACTAAATAATCTTCATCTTCAGGAGGCTTCATGCTCTGCAAGCTCATGTATCACTGTCTGTGCCACATCAGCTTCAAACGAGAAGGCTCTTTCATACGAATCATCTCCAACTTTCGACGTTGTGCAACCATCTGTACAGTTTATATAATACATACAATGAAAGGAATGAGTTCCAACGAACAGTAAGGAACAAGCAATTCTCATATATATGTCAATACAATCCACGAATGCACATATGAAATGATATGGATGATATGCAGAAATAAGAATGCTACTAAGATCTAACTATGCAAGTCTCTAACAGCTGACATGCTTTAAGATATACACCAGCCCTCCTCTGGGTAAGTCTCATCACTCTGATCCGGCAAGGACTGGTTACCTCTGTAGGGATCCTGGGCAAAGGGGTAAGTCCACACCTGGCTCTCAAAACCATGGCTGGGGATTAAGTCAACACTCTCTCACCACGACCATTGGCAATGAGTACTGGCGCATGTCGGGGTTTCTAATCCAATGCAAGGTCATAATGGTAACATACTATATGGAGTCCAGATACATCCCCTATGGCACCAACCAACTCAGTTCAATATCCTTCGCAACCTAGGAGTAAGAATCCTCACAGACTGGCTACCTCTGTTGGACTCCACTCCTTAACCCTATGGTCATCCACATATTATTGGGGCGGATGCTCTCATGACTCCTCACGACACCCGGTCCGCTCCTTGGACGTCCATGAGCCCAACCCTAACATATGCAACCCTACCATTACATGACCAACAGTGGACCACTGAGTCTCCGCACGGACTGGTTCTTGCTGTTGGATGAAACATAGTCACGTCACCATTGTCACGGGTCACCCGGCTTCAATTCCCCTGCCGAAAGGGTAATAGCATGTGGGGTACCTAGCCATGCAATTCTAGACTCCCTAAGTATGTCATCAAGTAATCATGATAGTCTTTGGAGACATCAGCAGGCATGTGTCCCATTCCACAGCCTTCTGATATCCCAAGCCAATATATCCCAATGGAATACCCCTTCCACCACAATCACACTACATCACTCTTTATCATATCATGAACAGTTGTGCAATATCATAAAAGATGAAGTACATCAAGGAATACCACAAATAGCGAGTATACAATAAGATTCACATGCTTCATACAATTACAGCAAGATACATGATCAAAGAATAGTAAATAGAACAGCTGAATCATCATGTATATGTAATTGCATATAAATAAGAATGCATGTCCTTACCTGTAATTATGTAAAATTCCTCTAACTTGAATTCCAGAAACTATTATAAGACTTTTACTTGAAACAGAGAACACCTATATAGAGGGTTACAAGAATATAAAAGAGTCAAGAGTCAAAACAAATCCAAAATCAAACTTACACAGACACTGGAAACCGGCCGGTCGCTTGAGCCGGTCACTTAGGTTGACCGACCGACACTAGTGACCGCCCCAAAAACAGAGAGTTTCAGATCCGAAACTCAGGTTTCTGATCATCCGTTTTCAATCCGGATTTCGAGTGATCATGGCCAAAGTCTCGAATCTAACACTCCAAGAGACACTAGGTGAAAAGAAACCAAACAATTATCACAAATGGATTACCCAGAAACTCTCCCCTTGACTAGATCCATCCATTAACAAATGCAGGGATTCGTTTCTGGACAGGATCTCATCAAGAACATTGGAAAGGGAGTACAACAAATCAATTGGGTAACCACCAACAAAAAGGGGATGGGTTCATATCAATCAGAAGTTAAAAAGAAGAGAATTGCAGATGGAGATTCATTACCTTAATCAGAATCACCAAGAATAGAAGAGAAAAGGTTTCATATCATTAACAACACTTCAGACCTGAATCCCGCACGTTTCCACAGCCGCCTAATCGCCCAAAATAGCAATCCTGAACATAATAATGCGTTAATAGGGCGAAGGATGCTATTTATAACGAACAGGGGGCAAAATAGGGCAAAACCTCGAAAACAGAACCGGACAGTCGCTTCAGGCGGTTGCTTGGTTCAATCGACCGCCACTAGCAACCGCCCCCATGTATATTGCTATACAAGGGTGCTTTGCTCATGGGGTTGAAGACCAAGTACAACCTAACCCAAATGAAGACATGGGGGAGATAATAGTTCGAAAAATCAATCTCAATAGGTCAATAATAAAGGGGTTAGGGTTTCATCATAACATATGGCTCATGAAAAGGTTATGATCACGGAAAGAGAGGGAATGATTGTTATCAAGAAAATAACAAGAAATCATAGGAAATCTAGTTAGGTTAATAGAAACATTACCCATGAGGTTTCCCTCACATGGAAGGTTACAAAAGGTTTCCAGAAAGATCATAAAAGGATTAGGGTTTCAAGGAATTTATTTGGCTAGGGTTAAGATCATGATGATGATCATAGATCTCAAAGAATAGGATGAGATCATGGAATAGATGGTTGCAAGAATGCATCATCTTCTTCCTGATCTCAATCAAGAACAAGAACGAAGAAAGAATAATTAGAAATCCTAATTAGGTTAAACATGGATCATGAAGAAAATATAGTGATCAAGTTTAGGTTAACACAAATATCACCCAAGGGAAAGAGAAACAAAGAATCAAGATTCACCCATGGGAAAGAGAAACAAAGAATGCACAATCTGAAAAAGTGTTGGGAAGTTTCCAACAAATAAAAGAACAATAGGGTTTCAGATATGGTTACCTCTCATGAGAGTTGGTTACCTCCCATGAGAGTTACCCATAAATAACTCTCACAAAACAACCCAAGATAGATAATGGAATATCACATTAGTATTTCAAAATAAAGAATGGAATTAGGAAGGGTCTACTAATGAGAGAAAATAAGGTTCTCAATTAAAGTGAAGGGAAATAAATTCAAATCATACAATTACGGATTTACTAACAAGAATCTGTGTATCCCACGAAAAGACTAAGGAGAATAAAGATTCACCCTTAGGGCAAAGAATTTACAATCAAGAAAGGTTTTGGGGAGAGTCCAAAGAATTAATAGAAAATAGAAGGGTTGCCAATTGGTTACCCTCTCATGAGAGTTACCCAAGAATTTCTACTCAAAATCTCTCCCCTTCTGGTTTTCAATGGTCCAAGGAATATCAGGGATCAACTCCTCAATCATGAGGACACAAGGGAAGGTCATGGTAATAATATGAGACCTTCCCCACAATAATAAAGATAGGTAGAAAATTAGGGAAAGTATCATTAAGAGCTTTGGTGGAATCAAATTCAAGGATCATCGCCATATGGCTTCAATATCATAGAGTGAATTGGGGGACTCACTCTAGGGCTAAAAGAATTAAAGAAGAGGTCATTACAGCAGTGTAATACCCTTCTCAAAATCAGAATATCAGAAGTAGAGAAGAAAGAATGAATTAAAGAAGAAACGAATTGCATACCAACCTTTTAGAAGAGAAACCGATGAAGAAATCTGAAGAGATGCTTGAGGATCTTCCTTGGCTTCGAAGGAGAGGATCTAGGGATCTTCCCACGTTCTCCCAAGGCTTAGAAACAGATTCAGAGTGAAACACATGGAGTTCCCCCTTTTTAAATATCACAAAGAGTCCAAGAATTACTAGGGTTTCACCAAACTGACTAAACTGACCCTGTTGGTTGATTGGTTGCCAAAGAGGAAGTTCAAAGGTCGATCCCACAGTATCTAGAGGTTTAGAAACATAATGGGAATAGTTTACCACGAAATTAAAAGAAATAAAGCTTTTGAAAACCTTCGAAACAGATATTTACCAAAATGCCACTGCCTGGACAGCTTGTTCAAAAATAGGGATTTAATGGGCCTAACTTCAATATTTTTGGATGGGCTTCTTTCAACACATCATACTACTTACCTAGTATGGAGGGATGTCTTCAAACCAGGTCCAACTAAGCTTTAGGTCCATCAACCAAGTTCTTCTTCACAAATAAATAGTTCAACACCAAATCAAATAAGGTTTCCATAAGAAAACACCATCATCAATATCCATGGGTTTTGGGTCAAACACCATATCCTCTACTGAGATGGCCCACCAAGACATCTTCCTAAGATTTTCAAAGATAGTAAAACTGAAATCACGGTCAAACTTCAAAGTCAACATTAAACAAAAACCCGACTTCACCCAAAACAGATAGAGTTTCCGGGCTAGATTTGGGCTGGGTGTTACAATATTTTTAACAATTCATATACCAAGCAACAAATACCCAACATAGATACCCTCCACCATAGTTACAACACATCATAACTCATCACTATATAATCAGTCATTCAAAATCATAGAGTAAATGAAATACATCCATACATTATTCATAGTACATATTCAACTACCAATCATTGAATCATACTATTACAACAAGTTATAAGAAAAATAATGCATGTAAAGATTAAACAGTTCATCATAGATCATATCATCACAAATATATAAGAATGTGTTTTTACCTATAGAAGCGTATAAAATACTATAAATACAATTGAACCTCACAATTAGAAAGTCCAAAGAACCTCAGAGATTACCTAGAATAGAGTTGTAAAAATACATTAAAGACAAGGGTCAAAACAAAGCAACAACTGGACTAATCTGGCTTCTATGAACCAATTGGTTGCTTGGGGCGGTTGGTTGGCCAAGCGACCTCCACTATTCCAGACTACTTCCAAGTCCGAAATTTTGACTTTTGATCTCCCAATTTTATCCGATTTTTTGATTATCTAAATCCAAATTTCGTCCTTAAGGAGCCTACAACACAAGCACAAACCAAAACCCTAGAATTCTAATGATTCAATATCCACATCATTTCCTTCAATCAGATCTATCCTTTATTCGGATGCAAGGATTCGTTTTCAGACATGATCTCATCAAGATCATTGATAGGGAATAGAACCAACACAATTAACTTGCCACCAAAACATGGAGGGTGGATCCACATATTCAAAGAGATGAGGAAAGAATTTAGAGGTTGTGAGATCGACTTACCTCCAATTGATTCAAAAAACTGATGAAGGATTGGATTTACTTTGCAAACCACGATTCTCTCACCTTCCAGCACGTGTTATGTGCCTCCTAACCGTCCTCAGCCGTAATCCCGAATATAATAATGAGTAAAAAGGTCGAGATTGGCTATATGTAGAAGACTGTGGCAAAATAAGGTTTAAACCCCACAAGCAGACTTGGGTTAGTCAATCAACCGCTTTAAGCAACTGCCCCCTAGTAATTTTCAGTACTTGGGTGCTTTGCTCAAGGGGTTGATTCCCAACTCAAACCTAATCCTAACCAACACGTGGGGGTGATCTTACCTTTATGTCAAACATCTTCAAATATATCTTTACTCCAACTGATGATCCACTTTCCCTGTCCATTAAGGTCTCTACGGGTTCTTCTTCAGATTCCCAGTAAAGCAAGTTCATCATTAGCAGAATTCAGATCCATACATCCATGGACTCAGGGTATGGATCCTAGACTTCAATCCAAATACTCCACAACTTATTCAGGCTGGACCTTCGGGTTATCGGACCTGCAATACGGATCCCGGGATAGAATTACGGGGGGTGTTACAGTAGGGGTTGTCATTCTTACCTCTCACAAGTTGGTTACCGGTTTTGAGATCCCTAGTAAGGAGTCAAGGCATTTTTCTCAAACTATCACCATGGCTAGGGTTTAGGTCACCACTCTCTCACTACACCATTGGCATAAGAACTGGCACGTGTCAGGGATAAGCCTAACCCAATGCAAGTCATATACTTAGTCACATCATACTATGTCTAGATACCTCCCCTTATGCTTCTCGCATTCATATATGGTTCAGTATCCTTTCCTATCTAGAGTCAACATTTCCTTCTCAGACTATTCCTTCCCTTAACCCTATTGGTCATCCACATATAATGGGCGGGAAGCTCTTGTGTCCCCTATGCTTCTCGCCTTCTTGGGCACCCACGATCCCAAGCCTATTATATACAATCCTACCAATGAATGGCCCCCACATAAATGTTGTGTCTCCTCATGCTTCTTGCATTCTTGGGCACCACCCAACCCAATACCGCTACCATGGGTCACTCGGCATCAATACCTCGCTGATGGGGTGATGATACGACAGGGTTTCTAACCAAACTCAACTAGACTTCCTAGTTATGACATCCAATAATTGTGGAAAGCACCAAGGGACATCATAGGATTGTGTCTCATACCACCTCTACTGATGTCCCAAGACAGAAACACCATAATGGTATTCCCCAATTCACAATCACAACCTACATTCACATTCCAAGATGGATTCAATCACATTCTCAATTCACAGGTCAATTTAATTCCATACAGTCATATGTTGAACCACATATCATAAACATTATTAATCACATGTATACATAAATTTCAGAGCATAATAATCACTCCTAAACCCTAAAACAATACCATGTAATCATATGAGCAAGTTTTAAAACAATCAATAATGTAACAATGGTTATGTGCAAGTGAACATCCTCACCTTGATATCGATTTGTAACCTTGTAAATGAGGTCAAAGTGTATGTTCACACTTCCCAAAAATTCCTATTAACATGTTGGTTTAAAGTTAGAAACAACCCTAGAGGTATGATGTTGAAAAGAGAAACAAATGACCAACTTGGCAATGGGTAGGTTGGTCGAGTGGGTTGCATGGCTCAACCATGGCAATCAATTCAGCCATGAATCTGCCAAAGCTTGGGTGGGTCACCCGGGGCAACCAGAGCAATCCACCAGCCTTTTGTGTACGGACAAATTTGGCTCAGATCAACAGAAAACTTCCCGTTTGGGTTCTAAACTACTTCGAAATTATTTAGAAAATTTTGAAGTCATAGTAGAACATTATCCAACATAGTTTAGAGATCAAACAAAGTAAATAGAAAGAAAACCCAACGAATCCTATATTAGGTCTTTCTCCAAAATCTAACTGTAAGATTCATAGATGAGCCAGAGTGAATGGGGATTCACTCTAGAGTAAGGAGAATAGAAGAAATAGGTTGTTACAACAATTAGAAACCTTCATCTAGGTTTTGGCAGTAGGAGGAATCAATCAAAACAAGAGAACTAGAATAAAGAAGATGAATACAAACATTTAAGAAAGCGAATCGGTATTTAGAAACCTTGATGAATGTTCTCCACACCTTCTTCACCTTGAAGAGGGTTCTCTTGAGGAGCTTTGATGTTCTCTGATGGATTTAGAACATAATGCCACATTTTAGAACAAAAAGTCATTAAATAGGGCTTCAAAAATCACTTTTCCAAAAATACCCTTTTTTCCTCGAAATTCGGTGGGTCATATGGGTGGATCGCCAGGGGTGACCAAGGTAGGCAACCCACCCCTGGTTCTTTTGATCTAGGAGTGAATCTAAGGCCCTGAATGACCTATCTCTTCCATGGGTCATTTTCTATGCTATAGGAGGGTCTTACCTAATTTTTTGGGACCTTTTACACGTGTCATCATTTTACTCTTGATCCATCTACCAAGTTCTTCACCAGCAACAACAAATACAACATCACTGTTAGAGTCTCTCCCTATTGTACCAAAACCACCAAAATCTCTACGTAGGGATCCGTCACAATTAATAAGAACAAATCCAGATTGTGGGGGTGGCTAAAAGTGAATGATCTCCCGACTGAGTGTGAAATTAACTTGAATATTCCAAGAAGCAAAGAAACTTCGTTGATGAGGTGAATCAACCATTGATGTTTTGATATTAGAGAATCGAGATCGGATCACATTGGTAATTATTTGAAAAACAACAACCGATGATCGATTCTTCTATTGATATATTCTTCTCTAATATTCTATCTTTTCTTTTCTTATTATTTTTATTTCCATCCTTATTTCTTCTTTTTTGGAATATCCATGTATGTTAACAAACTACTATTATTATACAGATAAAATTATTCTTTCTTTTGGACGTGTTTTGTCCACATTATTAGTTCAAAGAAAATAATCATTATTTCTAGAGAAATCCACCTCTAGACCTAGAGAGGATCCTGTAAGTAGAGTTACCTAGTGCTTACTTTGAGTAATTTGTTTTCTTTTACTTTGATTATACATCAAAAAGAAAAAAAATAATAGAGAGAAACGTGTTATAAAATAAAGAAGATATATTAAATACAAAGAATAAAATTAAAACAAGATGAATTCAACCATTTTATTGAGTTATTCATTACATATTTATAATAGAACTAACATTTTCTCTGATATGGAAAAATTAGAGTCTACAAAGAAATACAATGCATGATTCTTATACACAATAAAATGATCTTGATATAGAATGATGGATTGCTAGGATATTTGGTTAATATGAAAATATGGATCGTCAAGATTGCATGCTGAGATGGCTGAGATCTTCATTTGGAAGTTATATCTTTTGATATGATTTCTTTGGGGATAATGGACATCCATAAATAAATATTATTTGTAACACTCACCCCTTGATGCCCATCAATAGATAATGTATCTAGTTAAAACATTACTACGAAAAAACCTTGAGGAAAAATAATATACATATCTAAATAATATGTATTGGTAGCTACCTCATTAAAAACCTTAACAGGAAAACCCAGTGAGACAAAACCTTGGTGAAGGGAAAAAGAGTGCAGCACGTATTTTACTCCCCTAGATGATAATATCATTGTGTATCTTTAAGTAAGCACATTTCAATATCATATACCAGCTTCTCAAAATTTAAAGGAAGCAATGCTTAAGTAAATCTGCTAAATCATCACTTGAACGAATTCAATGAACATCAATTTCACCATTTTGTTGAAGATCATGGACGAAAAAGAACTTCAGTAAAATATGTTTTGTTTTATCTCCTTTGATGTGTCATCCCTTCAATTGGACTATGCATGCAGCATTATCTTCATATAATATTGTTAAAACTCCCTTTTTTCTAGCAGAATACTGCATGCTTCCTAAATGTGTTGTATCATTAATCTTAACCAAATATATTGTCGACTTACTTTATGAATCAATATTATCTCTGCATGATTTGAAGAAGTGACAGTTATAGTTTGTTTTGTTGAACACTATGAAATAATTAATTTTCACTTATGAATAAATAGTCTGTTTGAGATATTATTTTATGTAGATCAAATAAATATCTTGCATCTACATAAAAAGTAAATTGATGCCCACATTCATAAAATAACATCATGTTAATAATTCCTCGAAGGTACTAAAATATATGTTTAACAATATTCCTGCACATTAATATTGAAAAAGAGATAAATCTTGCTAATACACTTATAGAAATGCTATATTCGATTGTGTATTATTATTAATATACATTAATGCCCCGATTGCATTGAGATATGGTACTTCAGGACCAAGAAATTCTTTATTGTTTTCTTGGGGTTAAACTGAATCTTTATTTATGTTAAATGATCTTAAACCATCGGAGTACTTAATGGATATACTTTATTCATGCAAAATCACTTCAAAATCTTCTTTATATAAGTTGATTGATAAACAAATATTATAATCGTCAAATGATCAATTTGCAAGCTTAGACAAAACTTTGTATTTCCAACATCTTTTATTTCAATTTTCTTTAAATAATCCATTGTTTTTGGAAGTTATTCAGGAGTTTCAATGATATTTAAGTCATCAACATATATACTTATTATAATAAAATTAGATCTACATCATTTAATAAAGACACAATAATAAATAGATTATTTTTATACTCTTCATTTAGTAAATATCCACTAAGCAGATTATACCATATATGCCATAATCATTTCTAAAGTCTTATTGAACAAATTTTCTAGGAATTTTTATGTGCTTCAAAAATTTTGGATCCTTCAGGGATTTTCATATAAATTTCATACTTGAGTTAGTCATATAAATAGGCTGTAATAATATTCATTAGATGCGTGTCAAAATTTTCATATACTGCCAGACTAATAAGATATCTAAAAGTGATTACATCCGTTACAAGAAATCATGTTTCCATAGAATCAATGCCAGGCTTTTGCAAAAATTCTTGTGCCATATTCAAGTTTTATATATCACGATTTCATTCTTTTTCTTATTTTATTTTTACACAAAAACTCATTTGTACCCTACTAGCTTTATTATACCTTAAGATGTTTGGACTACAGGTCTAAACAACTTTACTTTTTCAAACGAATTCAATTCTGTTTGAATTTTGTATTTTCATTTTGGCCAATCATTTCTTTATTTATATTCATCAACAAATTTATATTCAAAATCCTCATCTTGTTACATTATTTCAACAACATAATATGCAAAAATGTTGTTGACAACTTTATCTTTTCGGTTTCATCTTTTTTCATACAATAACATAACTAATCGAGATCTTTTCATTATTTTCAACTTTGTTTTCTTGATTTTCATAATCAATTGTCTCCATTCTATGATCATCTGCTTGATCATTTGCTCATTTTCTTATTATAGGATTTTATCATTGAAACCAATTAGCATTCCAAAGTTTAAACGTGATTTAGTTTCATTTGCATTGTTAAATTGTCTTGCTAGGACATTAACCTAAATTAGAGCATCTGCAGCTGGAATATAAGATTTAATAACTCTTAACAGGTCAACAAATCTGGCAGTTGATTCATAATACTTTATAAATGCATTATCTTTTGAACTTCAAGTTCACATTTTGTTGTGCGAGGATCTAAATGAGATAATGATAATGCATTCCAATCAATCTCTTTTTCTAACTGTTTATTCTCTACCCTCATGTTGGAAAACTAATTTATCAAAATGATAATCAGCAAGTCTTGCTTTAAATAAATCTACAATTAATGGCAAGATTATTGATTTATGTAAGGAGATTCATATCCAACATATTCCCAACTTTATTTGAAAACTCGTCTTTGCTTAGTGGAGCAATTATAACATAAGCCACACATCCAAAAATTCTAAATAATAAATATTTGGTTCTGACCATAAGCCAATTGTAATGGGGAGAATTTATGACAACTTGTTGGCCTGATGCATACAAATAATGCTTTGTTCACATAAATAATGGTTTAGTTATTAACTGGAGACATTTGATAAATACTTTTGCCAAACAATTTTGGAATAAACATGAGCACTATTCAACTGTGATCTCAGTTGTTATACAAAGATCATAAAGCCTGAGATATAAATTCACCAGCATTCTTTAACCAAACTGTCTTTATCTTATAATCCATAAATTGTGCTTTTAATCTAAGTATTTGAGAAAACAATCTCACCAGTTCCAAATTGCAAGTTCATAATGAACATACATGTGATCATTTTATAGATGCATCTATTATAATCTTATATTATGTGAATAGTCCACATAATCGGTGAATGAACCGTTATAATTCACCTTGTATACTTTTAAAAAACATAGAAGTTTCAATTTCAACTTTAGCTGGTGATTATCTAATAATAGATTTCCCCTCAGAACAAGCATCACAAGAAAATTTCACTTAATTGAAGAATCTTTTAGTTCTTCATAGATGACAGATGGATTTTCAATAATTTTTCATATCATACTTGATCCAGGATTGTCCAACCGTTCATACCAAATAATAAAATTATCGGAATCAATGTTCTTTTGATTTACCCAAGCATGTGTTTTAACCATGCGAATATTCATGTAGTACAAATTAGTAGAAAAGATCTAACACTTTAGTAATGTTGTCTAGATATTCACTTTTACCATCATATATATTCTCAATCTGATAATCATTTTGGCAAATAGTTTCGAAACTTAAGAAGTTTCTTTTGGACTTACTATAAAATAATGCATTACTTATAGCTAATTTGATTTTCTAGATAATAATAGATTAGCTCTTCTGGAGCCCTCAATCAATGTTGTACTATTAATTATTATATGAACATTAGGTTACACATCATCAAATAAAATAATTTTTTTTCTTTTAATATAATATGCGTTGTAGCATGTTAGAAAATATTCACATTCTTCATCAAAATGAAACAAAATATATCACAAGACATAGAAAATCAATAATAAAAAATTAGAAGGGGAAAAGATTAAATTTAAAATACACTAACATATGAGACGAGATTTGAGGGGACAAAATTTGATCGAACATCATTCTTTTGAAAAATCTAATTTATCTCCATATTATTTTTATTCATTTGTTAAGACTTGACAAAGCTCAACAAAATATTGTGGATTACAATGGATGCATGCCTAATGATTTTCATACCACATTGATAACAAATATTATCTTTAGTCTTTGAAGAGTTATATTGAGAATCCTTATTATTCTCTTATTTATTTTCATCATAAGAACGATAATTATTCCATCTTTTGACTCGTTCACGTCAAATAGTCATAATTACGATTATTAATTTACTTTCTTTCAGGCTTATCATGAATTACTGCATTCACTTTAGGGCCTGTTTGGTTACATGAGTCTGGAGATTTTAAATATCTAGAGATTTCAAATCTATAGACTTCAAATCTATGGAGTCATAATTTATAAAATTAAGTGTTTGGTTGTGGAATGAAATCTGTGGATTCATCCTAAAAAAACTATTTGATCAACGTGATTTTTGTGAATGTGCAAATGTATAGCTTTTTTGAAATCTCTGGATTTCACCCCTTACCCATAAATCTACAGATTCACGTTTTTAGTGTAAAAAGATGAATCTATAGAATTTATGAATCTAGAGATTTTTACAACCAAACGGGTATAATTCTCAGATTCATGAATCTAGAGATTTGAAATCTCTAGATTCATGTAACCAAACAGGCCCTTTAGGGAATGAATGAGCTTTTCATAATTTTTCATTAACAATTCATTATTTTGTTCAGTCATAATGAGGCATGAGATCAATTTAGAGAATCTTTTAAAACTTTTTTCATGATATTGATATTGTAATAGTACATATGAAGCATGAAAAGTTGAAAAAAAATTTTCTTTCCTGTAAGTCCTCATCAATAATGTCCTCTCCACATAATTTCAATTAAGAACTAATTTTAAAAACTGCAAAACTGTACTTATTTACAGTTTCAAATCTTACAACTTCATGTGCATCTGCAGAATTGTATTTATTTCCGGTTTCAAATCATGCAACTTCAGGTACATCTACAAAACTGTATTCATTTATAGTTTCAAGTTACAAGTTTCAAATATTGCAACTTTAAGTGCATCTGCACAACTGTATTCATTTACAATTTCAAATATTGCAACTTCAAGCGTATACAACAATATTTATGGTGCAAAACTAGCAACCACTATATACAATAAATAAAACAATTATGTTGAGATTGATTAATGACTAACCACAATTGTTAACAACCTACTATCTTATAATTATTTTGATTCTTAAATTCAAAATATCATATACCTTAATCACGATGCATTTACATTACAAGATGGACAAGGCAAACTCCATTGTTTATAGAAACGCGCAGGGAGGTCAATCATTATTTTCACCTTGGAATAAAAACATAAAATAATGATATATAGTTTGTCGTCTTTTTTCTCAAAATACAGTACTTTGAGTGGAGTTGTGCTGATAACATGTTATAAAATTAGAGAAGATATATTAAATACAAAGAATAAACTTAGAGTAAGATGAGTTCAACCATTCTATTGAGTTATTCATTATATATTTATAATAGAACTAGCATCTTCTCTGATATGAAAATATCAGAATTTACAAAGAAATACAATGTATGATTCTCACACACAATAAGATGATATTGATATGGAATGATGGATTGCTAAGATCTTCGGTTAATATGGGAATGCGGATCGCCAAAATAGTACGCTGAGATGGCTGAGATATTTATTTGAAAGTCAAATCTTTTGGTATGATCTCTTTGGGGGTAAGGACATCTATAAATAAATATTAGAGAAAATTGTACTGGCACCCCAAAAGGGAGGTCTTAAAGCACTGACACCCCACTTTATGTTTAAAATGCATAGAGACCCCAAAATTGGGTTTTTATTAGATATATTTGTCTAATTGTTCATTAAAAACCTTTTAGACATTGTTTATTATAGGGATATTTTTTAAAATAAACAATGATTTAACCATTTCAGTGAAAAATTGGACAAATATATCCAATGAAAATCCAATTTTAGGGTCTCTATGCTTTTTAAATAAAAAGTGGGGTGTCAATGCTTTAAGGCCTCCATTTTGGAGTGCCAGTGCAATTTGCTCTAAATATTATTTACAACTGAAAGAATGATTTTTTGTCAAAAACATTTTTCTTATATCATCAACATAAGAAAACTTCTCAAGATTCTTTATCAAAACTCCTTTTCTTATATTACCAATATAGGGAGGTCATAGTCTCACTCTCCCTCTCCTCATTTAAGTTTCCTAAAGCAATAGCTTCTTTTATTTTTGTTTGTGAAAAGCAATAGCGTTGAGGGACTTTTATTTACTATTGGACAGACTCATTTTCCAGTCCCAAAGCTTTCAACATATTTAATGATATGAATAGAATACTTTGATGTAAACTTGTTTGTTGGCTACTTTCACAAAATACCTGTTTCTTGGCATTTTTTAGAGGAAAATTTTCTTAATCTTTTCTCTATTGTTGCAAAAAGTACATATTTTTCTATAATATGACTACTTAAAACTCGGAAAATTTTAGATTTGAAGTGCCTCTTTGAATGCCTAGCCCTTCATTATGGGTCATTTAATTTTCTTTTTCTTAATTGGCTCAACTATAATATTATCCCTTCGAATTGCTTTTCAACGAGTCTTGTTGTCATTCATGCCTCCTAACCTCAGTAATTCCAATGGGATAGTCAAGTTGGAAAAAGATGATTGCCTAAGGAAGCATGAGGTCTTGAGTTCTATTTTTCGTCCCTTTAACGCTACTTATATGGGAATATTTTGTGTATTCATTATTTTCAGTGGAAATTGAATAGTTCTATTCATCCTCAGTATGACATCATCCTTATGATTGTGGGTTTAGTATGTGTACCTATAGGAATAGCTGTGCAAAAATATATAATCATATAAATTCATACCTCTTACTCTAAAGTAGGGATGTAAAAATGTAAATTATACCTTCTATATAAATTTTGACTAGGTGCATGTAAGAATTATGTGTTGGAACATGGAGTGATCAAATTTAACCAATTCCTTTATTGGCTGATATCGGTTGAATTTTGAAATATATGACTAAAATTGTTAGAATATTGACAAGCTGAGTTTCATTACACTTCAAAATGTTGTCCTTAAGACAATAGACATACTTTATGGTGCAACCAGGAATATCACGAATGATGGGGTGGTCAGCACACTAATGAGGAAAGGTTCAATGAGTCTGACTCTACTCGTACTTTGTAGTACGACTCATTAGACATAGTGTAGGTTCAAATCCGAAAGACACCTATAACGATATGTCCTTTAGTGTCTAATAAAGTTACAACACGAGTCATTTTTTGCAATTTTGAAACTTGTGGGGGATTGTTAGGTTTTTTATTAAAATATATATTATTTATATATTAAGTTTCAAGAATTAGTTTTTGCATTTCTTTTATTTAATTGTTTTGTTTGTGTGTGGGACCCATGTGGTAAGGTGGTAATGAGGCACCATGAGTAAAGGAGGCCCTTCATGACCTTAGTTATGAGGCTCTTCATGACCTTGGTCATGAGTCTTAAAGGTCTTGATCATGGTGATGAGGTGGGCTTACTTGAATGGTAGAATTAACTCAAATTCTAACTCTCGACCTTCATTTATCATTTCAACTTCATGACCATTCATGGCCATTACAATGAGTGGGGTTAAGGTCTTTGAATGGATTAAATCCAATTCATTCCAAAGAAGTGAATATGAGAGTTACTTCTCCAATTAGTGGGGAGGTTAGGTCAAGGGGGTTTATTCACATTAGTGGAGGAGGGACAAGCCCATTGATTCTCCATTAATGGAGAATTGATTCTCCCCCTTGTGAGGAGGTGTGGTTTGGCCCTATATAAACCCAACCCTTCCTTGCATGTGGGGAGTAGAGACACTCCTCTCATAGTCTCACTCACATTATTTGTTCTACAAAGTTCATTTCTTTCTTTTGGTTGTCTAAGTGTTATGCTCTAGCTTTTGGCTCCTTGAAAGGACTAGAAGTGTGAAATCCAACCCTAACCTGACCCTGACCTTGACCCGGTAACCTGGTTGTTTTTAGGTCCGAAGACCCAAAGTAAAGGAAGAAGCCAACTATGGGCCATCTCGGTAGAAGACATGGTATTTGCCTCTGAACCCATGGATGTTGATGATGGAGTTCCATACTTGGATGTCTGTGCAGATTTGGAAAGGACGCTGCAGCTGTCTGAAGATGAGATTAGCTGAAGGACTTGGAGTATTATCTGACTTGGTTTGAAGGTATTTCTATACACTTGATGTGTGTGCAAAAGCCCATAAGGTTTAGAGCCCATTTAATCCTTCAATTCTGTGACACCCAGCCCAAATCTAGCCCGAAGACCCGATCTGTTTTGGGTGAAGTAGGGTTTGTTTAATGTTGACTTTGAAGTTTGACCGTGATTTCAGTTTTACTATCTTTTAAAATCTTAGGAAGCCATGTCAGACCTTTCCCTTAGGTTTGATCCAATGTCCCAAAATGAAGGAAGATGTCCTTGTGGGCCATTTCAGTAGAAGATATGGTGTTTGACTCAAAACCCATGGATATTGATGATGGTGTTTCCTTATGGAAAGCTTATTTGATTTAGAGTTGAACTACTCATTTGTGAAGAAGAACTTGGTTGATGGACCTAAAGCTTAGTTGGACCTGGTTTGAAGACTTCCCTCCATACTAGGTAAGTAGTATGATGTGTTGAAAGAAGCCCATCCAAAAATATTGAAGTTAGGCCCATTAAATCCCTATTTTTGATCAAGCTGTCCAGGCAGGGGCATTTTGGTAATTTTCTGTTTTGAAGGTTTTTAAAAGTTTTATTTCTTTTAATTTCGTGGTAAGCTATCCTACCATGTTTCTAAACCTCTTGATGGCGTGGGAAGGACCTTAGAACTTTCTCTTTGGCAACCAATCAACCAACAGGGTCAGTTTGGTCAGTTTGGTGAAATCCTAGTAATTCTTGAACTCTTTGTGCTATTTAAAAAGGGGAACTCCATGTTTTTCACTCTCATTCTGTTTCTAAGCCTTGGAGAACATGGGAAAAGCCCTAGAACCTCTCATTCGAAGCCAAGGAAGATCCTCAAGCATCTGTTCTGATTTCTTCATCGGTTTCTCTTCTATGAGGTTGGTATTCAATTCGTTTCTTCTTTAATTCATTCTTTCTTCTCTACTTCTGATCTTCTGATTATGAGAAGGGTATTACACTACTGTAATGACCTCTTCTCTAATTCTTTTAGCCCTAGAGTGAATCCCCCAATTCACTCTATGATCTTGAAGCCATATGGCGATGATCCTTGAATATTTGACTCCACCAAAACTCTTGATGATACTTTCCCTGATTTTTCTACCTACCTTTATGATTGTGGGAAGGTCTCATATTAATACCATGACCTTCCCTTGTGTCCTCATGATTGAGGAGTTGATCCCTGATATTCCTTGGACCATTGGAAACCAAAAAGGGAGAGATTTTGAGGGGAAATTCTTAGGTAACCTTCATGAGAGGGTAACCAGTTGGGAACCCTTTTATTTTCTGTTAATTCATTGGACTCTCCCCAAAACCTTTCTTGATTGTAAATTCTTTGCCCTAAGGGTGAATCTTTATTCTCCTTAGTCTTTCCGTGGGATACACGGATTCTTGTTAGTAAATCCCTAATTGTATGATTTGAATTTCTTTCCTTTCACTTTAATTGTGAACCTTATTTTTCTCTCATTGGTAGACCCTTCCTAATTCCATTCTTTATTTTGAAATACTGATGAGATGTTCCTTTATCTATCTTGGGTTGTTTTTGTGAGAGTTATTTATGGGTAACTCTCATGGGAGGTAACCAGCTCTCATGGGACCATATATGAAACCCTATTGTTCTTTTATCTATTGGAAACTTCCCAACACCTTTTCAGATTGTGCATTCTTTGTTTCTCTTTCCCTTGGGTGATATTTGTGTTAACCTAAACTTGATCATCTTTATTTTCTTGTTTTGTTGGCTATCAATTTACTTCCCTTCATCCGGTGCTCTCAACCTTTTCATTGGGAGCCAAAAAAAGGGTGAAACCCTAACCTCTTGGATCAAACCAAGAACCCTTAGTTTGATCTTGTTAGCAGCCAATCAATGTGTTTTCTTTACTAAAATTGTAACCTATCATTCTCTAATTCTTTATCCTTGATCACACTATATTTTCTTCATGATCCATGTTTAACCTAATTAGGATTTCTAATTATTGTTTCTTCGTTCTTGTTCTTGATTGAGATCAGGAAAAAGACGATGCATCCTTGCAACCATCTATTCCATGATCTCATTCTATTTTTTTAGATCTATGATCATCATCATGATCTTAACCCTAGCCAATAGATTCTTGAAACCTTAACCCTAACCCTTGAATGATCTTTCTGGAAACCTTTTGTAACCTTCCATGTGAGGGAAACCTCATGGGTAATGTTTCTGTTAACCTAAACTATATTTCCTATGATTTCTTGTTATTTTCTTGATAAAAATCATTCCCTCTCTTTCCGTGATCATAACCTTTTCATGAGCCATATGTTATGATGAAACCCTAACCCCTTTATTATTGACCTATTGAGATTGATTTTTCGGACTATTATCTCCCCCGTGTCTTCATTTGGGTTAAGTTGTACTTGGTCTTCAACCCCATGAGCAAAGCACCCTTGTAAAACAATATACATGGGGGCGGTTGCTAGTGGCGGTCGATTGAACCAAGCGACCGCCTGGAGCGACCGCCTGGAGCGACCGCCCGGTTCTGTTTTCGGGGTTTTGCCCTATTTTGCCCCCTGATCGTTATAAATAGCATCCCTCGCCCTATTAACGCATTATTATGTTCGGGATTGCTATTTTGGGCGATTAGGTGGCTGTGGAAACGTGCGGGATTCAGGTCTGATTTGTTGTTAATGTTATGCAACCTTTTCTCTTCTATTCTTGGTGATTCTGGTTAAGGTAATGAATCTCCATCTGCAATTCTCTTCTTTTTAACCTCTAATTGATATGACCCCATCTCCTTTTTGTTAGTGGTTACCCAATTGATTTGTTGTACTCCCTTTCCAATGTTCTTGATGAGATCCTGTCCAGAAACGAATCCCTGCATTTGTTAATGGATGGATCTAGTCAAGGGTAAAGTTTCTGGGTAATCCATTTATGGTATTTGTTAGGTTTCTTATCACCTATTGTCTTTAGGAGTGTTAGATTCGAGACTTAGGCCATGATCACTCGAAAACCGGATTGAAAACGGATGATCAGAAGCCTGAGTTTCGGATTTGAAACTCTCTATTTTTGGGGCGGTCACTAGTGGCGGTCGCTCAACCTAAGTGACCGGCTCAAGCGACCAGCCGGTTTCCAGTGTCTGTGTAAGTTTGATTTGGATTTGTTTTGACTCTTGACTCTTATATATTCTTATAACCCTATGCCTAGGTGTTTTCTGTTTCAAGTAAAAGTCTTATAATAGTTTCTGGAATTCAAGTTAGAGGAATTTTACATAATTACCGGTAAGGACATGCATTCTTATTTATATGCAATTACATATACATGATGATTCAGCTGTTCTATTTATTATTCTTTGATCATGTATCTTGCTGTAATTGTATAAAGCATGTGAATCTTATTGTATACTCGCTGTTTGTGGTATTCCTTGATGTACTTCATCTTTTATGATATTGCACAACTGTTCATGATATGATAAAGAGTGATGTAGTGTGATTGTGATGGAAGGGGTATTCCATTGGGATATCTTGGCTTGGGATATCAGAAGGCTGTGGAATGGGACACATGCCTGCTAATGTCTCCAGCACTATCATGATTACTTGATGACATACTTAGGGAGTCTAGAATTGCATGGCTAGGTACCCCACATGCTATTACCCTTTCGGCAGGGGAATTGAAACCGGGTGACCCGTGACAATGGTGACATGACTATGTTTCATCCAACAGCGGTAACCAGTCTGTGCGGAGACTTAGTGGTCCACTATTGGTCATGTAATGGTAGGGTTGCATATGTTAGGGTTGGGCTCATGGACGTCCAAGGAGCGGACCGGGTGTTGCGAGGAGTCATGAGAGCATCCGCCCCAAATAATATGTGGATGACCATAGGGTTAAGGAGTGGAGTCCAACAGAGGTATCCAGTCCGTGAGGATTCTCACTCCTAGGTTGCGAAGGTTACTGAACCGAGTTGGTTGGTGCCATAGGGGAAGTATCTGGACTTCATATAGTATGTTACCATTATGACTTGCATTGGATTAAAAACCCCGACATGCGCCAGTACTCATTGTCAATGGTCGTGGTGAGAGAGTGTTGACTTAACCCCTAGTCATGGTTTGAGAGCCAGGTGTGGACTTACCCCTTTGCCCAGGATCCCTACAGAGGTAACCAATCCTTGCCGGATCAGAGTGTTGAGACTTACCCAAAGGAGTGCTGGTGTATATCTTAAAGCATGTCAGCCATTAGAGACTTGCATAGTTAGATCTTAGTAGCATTCATATTTCTGCATATCATCCATATCATTTCATATGTGCATTCGTGGATTGTATTGACATATATATGAGAATTGTCTGTTCCTTACTGAGTTCGTTGGAACTCATTCCTTTCATTGTATATATTATATGAATTGTACAGATGGTGGCACAATGTCTAAAGTTAGAGATGATTCATATGAAAGAGCCTTCTCGTATGAAGCTGGTGTGAGACAGACAGTGATACATGGACTTGCAGAGCATGAAGCCTCCTGAAGATGTTTGTGTGCATTTTTAGCACTCATTGATGGCCGACAGAGGCAGATTGTCAGGATTTTGATAATCGTATGAAGAAAGATTGGAGGACCCCTCTGCTTGCTGATTTAGAAAACTAGTTTTTAGATTTATAAAAGAAAACCAGAGAGAAGATTATTTAGTTATTTATTTTGCTTCCACTGAACTTGATATTACTTTTGATTCTTGATTTTCCCTCTTTCGTTCGTTCTTGGATATTTATTGGAGTATTTGGACTCCTGTAACCTTTTTATTAATTATTGCACTATTCTTGCTCTTGATTATCTGTATTTGTATTTATTATTGTTGATAGACTAAAACCATGGATCCTGTGACGGTTCGCACCCACGGGTTGTCGGGCGGTTAACCGGGCCTGGCGAGCGGTTAACCGGGCCTGGTGGGCAGTTAACCGGGCCTGGCGGGCGGGGTGTGACAAATTCCCTATCTTGGCCTTACTGTCTGCCTTGGTCGACTCCTTGGTCAAGTGGACCACTCGACCAAGCAATGACCAAAGGAGTGTGAAATACGAGAATTTGTAATTTTAGGGTTTCACTTTTATTTAAACCCTACTTCGTGTTTCTTTGTTACGGCTGCCTCCTAAACACTTTGTGAACGTGAGAACACCTCTCAGAAACTCTCTCTGGTGATTTCAAAGACTCCTCTGCAGATCTGAAGCCTATCGCGGTTCTGACAATTCAAGGTTAGTAATTGCTTCAACATTGCGAATTTCTTCTCTTCGATCTTGTTCTTGTTTGAGATCAGGAAGAAGATGCTGCATTCTTGCAATCATCTATTCCATGATCTCATTTGTTTCTTTGAGATCTATGATTATCTTCATGATCTCAACCCTAGCCGAATATTTTTCTTGAAACCCTAACCCTTGTTTGATTTCTGGAAAACTTTGGTGACCTCCCATGCGAGGGAAACCTCATGGGTAGTGTTTATGTTATTCTACACTAGAATTTCTATGATTTTCTTGTTTTAATTGGCAAATCATTAATTCCCTTTCATCCTGTGATCATAACCTTTCCTAGGGACCCATAAAGGTTGAAACCCTAATTTATTGAGTTAAATCAAGAACCCAATTTTTACCATGATTTGATATTTTTATCTTCCTATATGATTCTAATACATCCTAGGAGTTCCCCTTCGAATTTCGGATCAATCTGACTTCAAACGAGGAAGTTATGGCCAAAGCAGTCTGTACAATTCCGTACTGACTTGCTTGGTCGAGTGGACCACTCGACCAAGCACTCGACCAAAGGAGTCAGTAGCTTCGTTTTTCGCCCGATTTGATTCGTTTGCTCTCTGATCTTTTAGGCATCTTTCCTAATGTTGTATCTATGTTTGTTAGGAGTTTATTTGCTAAGTTTGGAGTTGCTCTCTTTGATCTTTGGACTATCTTCGGCGATAATCAAGGTAAGGACAGTTATTTCATAATGATATAGATCGCATACTCTCTTGTCACGCCCTCCCAGCCGGTACCCTATCTGGCATACCCGAGAGTGTGATCCACAGCCCGAAGATCAGGTATCGAGTGATCAACCTCCCACATAAACAATAACATAATCATGAACAATCATAATAAAAGTGCGGAAGATAAACCATAGATCCAATAAAGAAAGAATGAATCATAAATGAATCAGAATAATAGATATAATCAGAGTGTCAAACAGATAAGTAAAGTGAGGCAAAAATCCCACTTTACAACCAGCGGAAAAGTAGCTCTAAAAGAATAAACTAGACAAAATCTAATCCCAGTAGCAAGTACATTGGGTAACTAAATTGTTCTCCACTTTATAGACAACATCCTTATAAGTGTAAATCTCATAAATGGCACAAGGACGCTTCCACTCAATGGTCGGACTAAGCATCGTACGGAGCATAACCACTCGCGGGATCTTCGAGTAATTGTGGTAACCGTAATCACCTTCCTCGGAGATATGCCTCTTCGCCTTGCGCTTCTTCATAGGGACCGTCATAATACTCAGTACCTGCGGGATAGTCTAACAAACATTGTACAATAAAGGAATGAGTTTCAAAGAAACTCGATAAGGCGATTAAAATCCATAATAACATAAATGGAAGGATTCCGAACAATCATAAATGCAATATGATATGAGACAAGCAATGAATGAATGAATCTAACTCTATGTATGCTGGTCTCTATTGGCAGACATGCTTTAAGTCATAGCACCGTACTTCTTTAGGAGAGTCCACTCACATCCTCAACCATTTAAGATATCTTGGATTCTCTCACGGATCATTTCACCGGTCTTGAGCAGCCGATTGGTAATGGGTCCTTCATCCCTCGGGACAAACCTTGGCGGGGGGGTTAAGTCAACACACTCTCTCACAACCATTTGGTATAAGTCTTGGCGCATGTCGGGGTAAAACCTAGCCAAATGCAAGTCTTCTACTTAGTTACATCAAGTCAGATCCAGATACTTCCATTCCTCGTCCACGACGATCCTTTCCGGTATCCTTCACACTAGAGTCCTCATAGTCCCTGACTACGGACTCATCAACCCTATTGATCATCCACATATGGTAAACGGGAAGCTCTCACGTCCTCTCACGGGTTGGTTACCGGTCTTAAGCGCCCGTGAGCCCAAGTCTAACCATATGCAACCCTACCAATGAATGGCCCCCACAATGTGATTCCTGTCCTCTCACGGGTTGGTTACCGGTCTTGAGCGCCCATGAATCCCCATTGCTACCACGGGTCGTTCGGTCTCAATACCCCTCCGATTAGGGTCTCGACATAACAGGACATCCTAGCCAAACACTACTAGACAATCCTAGATATGTCATCCAACAGTTTAGGAAGGTGTCTAGAGGGCATCTCCGGAAACATCCCATAATATTCCCGTAGTAGTCCAAGGACAGAAGTGTCAAAAGGACACCTCTCCTTTCCAAACCATACTTAAGCATACACATGCATCAATTTATATCATCACATATATGGTAACTTCATATATGGAAAGAAATCAATAATTACAATCACTTGTATAACATTGGTAAGTAAATCATACATGAATCAATTCAATATGAATAAGTAATGCTACTGTAATCAAAGTTATGCAACAGTAGTATATCATTGTAAGAATCTAATTTAGGAATCATATCTATGATATTCAAATATAGAAACTAGATTCATGCTATCTATGTAATTAAGGAAATAACCATCCTTACCTTTTATAACTCGCAAAGGAATCCTAAGAAATCAAGTAAGATCTTGGCAAACTTGAGAAGAAGGTCCTAAACAAGTATATACAACATATTAGGAAAGATCCCTAACAGAAAAGATACCAAAACATCCAACACGGACCAATTCCTGGAGTTGTACTCATTGGTCGAGTGGATTGGTCGACTGCCCATCGACCAATCAATCGACCAACCAATGCGATCAAGAGCCTAAAAAACAGAGTTTTAAGATATGAAATCCGAATTTGGTGGTTCAAAAGGGTACTAATCAAGGGGTAAACTACATCAGCAGTATTCCACATATAGGGGACCTCAAAACACCAATCAAATCAAGATATCAAGATCCAAATTAGGAAACAAAAAGTTACCATAATTAGATCAACCATGGATCTTGATGAATTCGAAATAGAAATCAAAGACAAGAACAATAGGAGGATGGATCATTGCTTCAGGTAATGGTATCATGAAAACATACTTAGATCTTCAAGGAACAAGGCTTAGAAGCATAAATCTAAATAAGGAAATAAAACCTACCATATATGTAACTATCATGCTTCATGAAGAACACATAGTATGGTAGAAGAGAACAACTAGAAATTGATAGATTATGGATCATGGAAAGAAAACACAGTAATTAACTACTAACATGATCAATATAGAAGATCCAAAGAGATCAGAATTCAAATCAGAAGTTTAACAAGATTAGATCATGGTTTGATCATGATTCCTTCAAAAGCTTGCAATGATCATGGTTAAGATCATTGTTCTAGCCTCAAATCCTTAGGATGATCATGAGAACATGTTCAGAGATGTTTGCAACAGAGAATGCAGCATCTCTTCTACTGTCTCAACTCAAAAAGGAAAGAAAAACAAAGATGGAGGAGAAGAAGAGAGAGTAGACATACCTTTTGATGCAAAAAGAAGAGTTTCGACGAAGATCCGTCAAGAAAACACCAAGGATGCAAGGGAGATGACTTGCAGAGGTCTTTGGTTCGTTCCAGAGAGTTTGGAGGCAGCAAATACGAAGTGGACTCGAGATTGGACTTAAATAGAGCAAGAACAACCTAATTGCCAAAGACAAGACTCATTGGTCGAGTGGATTGGTCGATTGGCCCGATCGACCAATCAATCGACCAATCTTGACAAGAAGACCAAAACAGGGAATTGAAGGCCGGATCAAATCCAATCCTAAAGGGGTTTTGCACACAAGTCAAGTGACTTACCTAATAGGTAGAAATGCCTTCAAACCAAGATAGAGAGCACTCCAAGTCCATCAACTAATCCGATCTTCATCAAGATTCAGTTTCCATAAATAGAACTTCATCATCAACTTTCATGGATTCAAAGCCAGACACCAAGTCCTCTACTGGGATGGCCCAAAGCTGACTTCTTACTTTACTTCGGGTCACTGGACCTACAAATAACAAGGTTTCCGGGTCAAGGTTAGGGCTGGGTTTTACATCTCTGGTGTCTACCTTATGAAACTATGAGTTTAACTACTATCTTGTACTTTATACTTCTGATATACTACTGTATGTACAGTAGCACTTGTTTATGTATTCTTTTTCATTATTCAAGATTATGAAATGTTTATTACTGCTTGATCGGATTATGCTTTTACATTCTCTTTTGTACGATGAATTGTTGGTTGTGTATGTCATGACTGATCTGAGAATGTGTTTGATTAAGTATTGGTTTGGGATTGGGAAGTGTCCTTTTGACGCTTCTGTCCTTGGACATCGGAGGGAATAGTATGGGATGTTCTCCGAAGATGCCCATCGACGCTTTCCTGAATCATTGGTTGTCATACCTAGGGCTGTCTAGCAGTGTTTGGCTAGGATGTCTCTGTTATATCAGACCCAAATCGGAAGGGTATTGAGACCGAACGACCCGTGGTAGTAGTGTGATTCACGGCAGCTCAAGACCGGTAACCAACTCGTGAGAGGACGGGAATCATATTATGGGGGCCATTTATTGGAGGGTTGCATAAGGCTAGACTTGGGCTCATGGGCACTCAAGACCGGTGAAATGATCCATGAGGGGACGTGAGAGCTTCCCGTTTACCATATGTGGATAACCAATAGGGTTGATGAGTCCGTAGTCCGGGACTATTAGGACTCTAGTGGAAAGGATACCAGAAAGGATCGCCCGGGGCGAAGAATGGAGGTATCTGGACCTGACTTGATGTAACTGAGTAGATGACTTGTATTGGGCTAGGCTTTACCCTGACATGCACAAGTACTTAGACCAAATGGTGATGTGAGAGAGCGGTGACTTAACCCTCAGCCATGGATTGTCCCGAGGGATACTGGACCCACTACCTACTGGAGCCGAGTGACTAACCTACCCAAAGAAATATGGTGCTATGACTTAAAACATGTCTGCCAATAGATACCAGCATACATAGAGTTTAGATGCATACATACATTATTGTTTCATACTGCATTGCATCTTGTTATGTTCTGATATTGTTATCTATACTGTTATGAGTTAACTTGCCTTACTGAGTTTCTTTCGAAACTCATTCCTTTTTGTACAATCTTTTGTTAGACTATTCTACAGGTATTGATTACTATGACGGACAGTACGATGAAGCGCAAGCCGATGAAGCGTACTACACGTAAGGTGTTGGCGACAATCAAAATTACGTTGATGATCCCTCAAGTGATCAAGCTGCGTACTACGATTAGAGGCAATGTGGAGTTGGAGCATCTTTGTTGGACTGATGAAGTCCATTATTTTGAAGATGTTATCTATAGGATAGAAGACTCTTAGTTTAGTTGTCTTTCTTATTTTCTTTTGTTTCAGTTGTTATTTCTTTTAGACTTATGCTACATTCCGCTGTATCTGTGGAGTGAGTTTCCGCCTCACTCTACTTCTTTTGATAACTTCGGATATCTGGTATCATTTTCCGCACTCTGATTATATTGTTTATTTATTTCTTGACTTTAAATCTTTTGTTTATAATATTTAAACCTTGATAATTTTCTATTTATGATTATGTTATTGTATATGTGGGAGGATGATTTCCTCGATACTTGATCTTCGGGGCTGTGGATCACACTCCCGGGTATGCCAGTTATGGTACCAGCTGGGGGGATGTGACAAGAACTACCTCATCTTCTAATTGGAGGTTGCTTTATCTTGGAGGTGGTGGTGCGAAGAACCCTTGGTAGTAGGGTGCATCAATTACCTTAAAGATAGCACTCAAGGTGTGACTTAACCTTATTGATCGGTGGTTCATTCGGTTGCAACATCAAGCTCTCCGGATTAGCTAAGGAT
The DNA here is from genome assembly GCF_041222555.1 of Hakea prostrata. Lineage (NCBI taxonomy): Eukaryota > Viridiplantae > Streptophyta > Magnoliopsida > Proteales > Proteaceae > Hakea > Hakea prostrata. Next base: position 34,787,466 of record NC_142604.1, on the reverse strand, counting down.
CTTCATCTTTCAATTGTATTGCAATTTCATTTTTTGTATTTTGTAGAATTTGTAATACAATTACCCCAACATTTTTCCTTTTCTTTTCTTTTCTTCTTCTTCTTCATTTCTCAAATGAAAAATGAAATACAGAGGTATTATGAAATCACTATTCTTTCCCTAACTTAATCCCATCTTATTTTCAAAGTTAAACCATACAGGTGGGTGAAAGGGGTCTTCTTCCTTTCTTTCTCTTGCCACCAAACAAAAATTGCGCCGGAAAATTAAGGGCTTGCCGGAAACAACCCAGCACCCCTGCCTCTTATGGTTAAACACAAATTTTAGGGTATGATAGTTTTGTAGCTCTTGAATTTGAATTTTAGGGTTTCTTGTTCACTGAATAGAGAAAGAAATAATTGCATTAGATTTAAAAATAGATTTCTTCAAATCTCTTAACTGTTTCATCCACTGATCCATTTTCGGATCACCATGTTATGGTTTTTCATCCACTGTTAGGGGAAACAACTGAAAATACGGACAACCATTTGGAAAATGGGAAAATCGGAGTAAAATGGTAATGGTAACAGCCGTAGTGATGCTTTTTAGGGGAAATCCAAAACGATCGTATGACTTAGGGAACAAAATTGATCATCGAACAACCATTTGGAAGATGGTTTTGCCAAATTACCTGAACATCTTCCTAAGAAGTTGTTGTTCTAATTCTTTTAAGTACCAGCCATTAAAGTACTCCTGCTCCGAGCAAGCCTGTCTGTAAATCTTGGTAGAGATTGCTCTCTAACAAGTATCTTATTCAAGCCTATAATGAAATGTCATCCAAGAACCCGATGGTGCTGGTGGAGGTAATCAAATCCTTCTACACCAAATCCGGTTTATCTTGCTCAAATAAACAAGTACCAATGAAGAACACGGGTGAAGGGAAAAAAGAAAAACAAAGGAATTTATCAAGACACCGCCTTCGGGTTTAATCCAAGGAATTTGGCATTCACAAAGCTTGCCGGTGACAAATTCTTGCCAATAATGCATATTACATGTTGACCGATCTCCCTTAGAACCTGATGAATTTGACCGTTGAACTGAATGCGTCCTTCCATCAAATCTTCTTGAATTCCTTTCTGACTGTCGGAATGTAAGGAATAGGAACAAAACCTTTCAGCTGCGCAGTCCCAGATCCATCCACAATGACTTGTCCATCCACCATTTCAAAAACTCTATCAAAGAAGAAGGAATATATCCTCCATAGCACCTGAAACTTTGAAACAAATGACTGCCAACCTGAACAGAGAATGGGCAGTGCAGGAAGATTTGATTCAAATCCTCCATCACTGCATGGACACAATTCATACCACGATGCTGTTTAAGTCCTTGTCTTCATCACTGCTGTATCAACCGCACCTTCTCCTGCATTAGCTTCTGACTAGAAAGTGCATGTCATGGCAATAACTATAACTACCATACCAAAGCGTACCAGCTCACTGTGGAAGATTTCCTCTTGATTTCATCACATCCAGATTTCAAGGTGATATGGGCATAATTAAAAAAAACCAAACCGGTTTGGTTCGACCACATTTTACATGGTCCGACCAAACCACTGGTTGACTCACTGATATAATCTTGGAAGAACCTTGGAGGAGTGGTTAACTTTAAGTTAGGAACTAGAAGCCTAGTCAAGTAAGGAAGCTCGGATTCAACTCATAGAGTTTGAAACATACTCAACTATGAGAATTCAAGTAGACAACTATCTACACGAAAGAAGAGTTCAAGATGGATTCATAGACTACACGGCTCAGGTAAAGTCCATTATAAAAGGAAAAGTCCAAAGGGGAAGAAGGTACATTCAAAAGAGTAACCACTCTCACTGATTTTTTACTTGTTGCAACCTGTTATTCCTGCTCTCGTTTAGATTCATCTAACTTTATCTTTGAAGGTGCTACTCAACCAACTCCGTCGAGCACATTCTTGCGTCGAGCACATTCTTGCAGGTACATTTGATCGACTAGACGAGCTGGATGTTGTAGCAACAATTGGCGCCGTCTGTGGGAAACTGATCAAAAGGCCATCATGCAGACTAGATCAGGAAGAGTGGTCAGAGATGATTCCAGTGAAGGCAAACAAGAAATCAACATGGGGGATGTGCCCCCAGGAGTCGCAAGAATTCCTCATCATGACATCCCATCAGAGCAATTTGATCAGTTCGTGACCATGGGTCAATTTAATGACCTCTAGAAGCAAATTTTGGACATGAACAAACTGATTAGGGCAAGCATCTACCAGCAAGTGGCCGTACCTAGAGCATGTCAGCATATTAATTCAATTAACCCTGATGAAACTAGGGAAGGTCAACCACCAAAGCAAAAGGAGGTTCGAGCATCACATCCCGACCACTCAACACGACCATCCAAGAAAAATCAGGACAAAGGAAAAGAAAAAGTCGGAGAAAAATCTTGACCACCCAGAGAGGCGACTAAGGACCCTCCTCCAGCCGATGAACATGAAGATCGAGAAAGTAGTACTCGCCATACTGACGACCTTCAAGGAGAAAATAATTAAGGAGTTCCTGCTGAACACGCTGACTATGTCAACAAGCAATTCGAAGAACTTGATGAAAAGTTGAAGAAGTTGAAAGATTCATGTAGAGATGCTCTATACTCTATTTTGAAGGAAGATCTTTTCATTCGAGCAATTTTTGAAGCTGAGATGCCAAAGAATTTCAAATGTCCGACCTTCACAATGTTTGATGGGAGGAGGTGTCCGAGACATCACATCATGCACTGTCATGTCCTCATACAAACATAGTGAAGTTGCCATGTGTAGAATTTTCCTGCTTCATTGATTGGAGCCACGTCTGAGTGGATCCTGGGACTCCATAGTGGATCGCTAAGGAATTTCGACCATCTTGGTCGAGTTTTCTTATCACACATTCAAAGTTGGGTGAGTACAAAGAATAGAGAAGACACCTTGTTTTCTATCAAATAAGCTCGAACGGAATTTTTAAGATGCTATTTTTGGAGATTCAATAACCTAACCATCCAAATCGAGAATTTGGATGAGAAGTTAGCCTTTCATGCACTATACTAGGGGCTTACTTATGAAGGATTGCTTGAACGCTTCTTATTGGATATGTCCGAGACATATGCAGAATTACTTGAACGATGCCACAAGCGGGCAGAGATATCAGAAACTATAAGAGTCTCGAAAAAAGGAGCCGACCACGGAAGCAAAGGATAATAAAGAAAAATCCCAGCAAAGTAGGAACCAGACCATGAATCCGAGCAAAGGTAGTCGGTCTGATCCAATGAAGTAGTCATAAGAGGCATATACTCCTTTAAATACTTGCAAGTCAAAAATCCTAGTGTAAGTCAAAAGCCAAGGGATACTTAAATAGCTAAACAAACTTCACTCTCGACCAGAAGATCATTATAGAAGCAAATACTGCGAGTTCCATAAAGATCACAGACATTAGACAGACGACTACCGAGAATTGAAAATAGAGATTGAAAAATTAATCTCTTGAGGACAATTAAAGAAATAGGTCCAGGCAAACCAAAGAACTCATCAACTACCAGAAGGAAGTAGGAAGAGGGTGAGGTCAACCAGCAGAGAAAGGCATACAAACTATAGTAGAAACCGACCAAAGCATGGGATGATGACAAAAAGCGTTCCCCAATTTATACAGTGTTTGGTGGCCCGACAGAGAAGTCAACTAGGCAAGCCAAGAAGAAGGCTCGATACACAAGGAATGCTGAACTTGAGAAAGCAGGGGTGAAGACAGCATCAGAACAATTACCTTTTCTGCCAAAGATATGCAAGGAGTAAAGGTTCCCGATGATGATGCTTCACCCTAGCCAGAATAGAAGTCCATAGAGTCTTGGTAAATACTGGCATTTTGGAAGATATATTATCCCTTGAAGCTTTCAAAAACCTAAAGCTGGATGAAGATATGCTAGTTCCATGTAGAGCTCAACTTTATGGATTCACTGATCCTCAACCCGAGTAGAAGGAACCATCATGCTAGATCTCCAGATTGGCAATCACCCAAGGGATAGGGTAGTCCAATCAAATTTCATGGTTGTTTGAGATTTTTCAGCTTATAATAAAATCTTGGGTCGACCTACCATCTATGCTCTAGAAGCAGTAATATCATCCTTACATATGAAGATGAAGTTCCCAGCCAAAAATGGAATTGGAGAATGTAGCACTGACTAGAAATTTAGTGGGCAGAGCTATGTCAACTACATGAGGAAAAGGGCAAGAACCAATTCAACCATGCCTGTTGAAATTAGAGATGATTGACACGAAGAGACCATGCAAAGAGCTAAAACAATTAAGAAGTTAGAAAGAATTTGCGTAAAACCTAAACAACCAACTTAGGGGACTATGATCGGAGCTAAGCACAAAGCAAAATTCAAAGCCAGATTAACTCAATTCTTGGAAAAAAATTCAGATGTCTTTACTTGGTCGGCAAATGATATGCCCAGTATTGATAGATGAGTAACCGAGCATAAGTTGAACATTGATCCTCAAGCAATTTCGATTGTCCAAAAAGGAGAAAGATCTTTATTGAAAAACAGGAGGCAACCCGAACAAAGGTTCAAAACTTAAAGCAATCAGGGTTTATAAATCCCATTGACCATCCGACCTAGCTGGCTAACGTTGCGATGGTTAAAATGGCAAATGGCAAATGGAGGATGTGCACGGATTATACCGACCTTAATAATCATGCCCAAAAGATTGCTATCCACTTCTTCCAAGGATAGATTTCCTTATTTATGCATGTGACCACTGCATGAGAGATGCTAAGCTTCATGAACGCTTACTCTGGGAACAGTCATATCCTAATGCACCCAGACGACGAAAAACATACAACTTTTATGACCAATAGGGACAATTACTATTATAAGGTAATGCCCTTCGGGCTAAAGAATGCAGGAGCTACTTATCAAAGGGCGGTCAACAAAATATTTACAAAACAGATTAGCAAGAATATGGAGGTTTACGTCAATGATATGCTATTCAAAAGCACATCTAAGACTGACCATCTACAAGACCTAGCAGAAGTATTTGATGTACTCCGAACATATAGAATGAAGCTCAATTCTGAAAAGTATGCCTTTGAAGTATCATCTAGAAAATTCCTGGGTTTCATGATGTCTCAAAGAGGAATTGAGGCAAGTCTAGAGAAAATCAAAGTAATTTAGGAAATGAAACCACCAAGAAACATCAAGGAGGTCCAAAGTCTCACTGGTCGGGTAGCTTCTTTGAATAGGTTCATTGCTTGGTTTGGAGAGAGATATCTATCTTTCTTCAAGGCTTTGAAGAACATATCCAGTCAAAAGAAGGAAATATGGAACGAAGAATGTCGAAAAGCGTTCGATCAACTAAAAGAAAGGCTATCTAATTCACTCTTGCTCGTCCGGCCGACCACAGGGAAAGAACTACTTCTGTATATGGCCACATCGTCAGTCGCGGTTAGTGTAGTGATCATGCAAGAAGAAGGTAAAAATCAGAATCCTGTTCATTACATAAACCATGTGCTAATTGATGCAGAAACGAGAAACCTAGAAGTGGACAAACTAGCTTTAGAGTTGGTTACTGCAACAAGAAAGCTTCGACCATATTTCCAGTCAAATCCTGTTGCAATATTGACTAATTTTCCTTTGAAGAAAATATTAAATTGACCAAACTTAGCCGGGGTAACTAATAACTTGGGCGATCGAGCACCAAATTGAGTTTTGACCACGACCAACCATTAAAGCTCAGTACTGGCAGATTTCATTCTTGAAACTTCAAAACACGAGCAAGAAGTAAGTAACATCTCGAAACCTATAAAAAGATGGACTTTGTTGGTGGATGGATCTAGCAATGCACAAGGAAGTGGAGCAGCACTACTACTACAAAGTCCAGGCGATTTTCAAATAAAGTTTGCACTTTGCTTCAAATTCAGAGCCTCCAACAATAAAACAAAATGTGAATCATTATTGGCTGGCCTATGAGTAGCAATTGCTCTAGGGATCTAGAATCTAGAAATCAGATGTGATTCCCAATTAGTTGTGAATCAAGTAAATGGAGTGTATGAAGCCAAAGAAAAAAGGATGAGCAAGTATCTCAACATGGTCAACCAATGCAGACAACACTTGTAAGATTTGTTGGTCAAGCAAGTACCTAGAGCAAAGAATGATCAAGTAGATGCACTCTCTTGTCTATCAATAGAAAATTTGGAGATCACAAAACAATTATCTTTATGGAGGAGCTTCTGAGTCCGATCATAAACATGGTCGATCACTTGCATATAAAAACGAGCAAGGTTGGATGGATCCAATTGTTTGCTACTTAGAGAACAGCCAGCTTCTAGAAGATCTAAAGGAAGCTTGAACAGTGCAACAAAGAGTTGCTCGGTACACCATCAGAGATGGCTGAGTATACAAAAAGTCCATGATGCAACCACTATTACGATGTTTAGGGACTCCAGAAGCTACTAAGGTCTTATGAGAGATACAGGAAGCCATTTGTGGAGCTCATATGAGAGCCCGAACACTTGCAGATAAAGTATTAAGGCAAGGATATTTCTGGCCTACAATACAAGAAGACGCAAAAAGTTATGTTCAAAGATGTGACAAATGTCAAGCTCATGCCAACATACCTTATGCCCCAACAATGCCTATGACATCAACTCTGTCCCCCATTCTTTTTGCAAGATGGGGAATAGATTTGGTAGGGAAACTGCCCAAAGCTTCAGGAAGCAGGGAATACTTGGTGGTTGCAGTAAACTACTATACAAAGTGGGTAGAGGCTGAACCACTTACATTAATCAATACCAAACAAATGAAGAAGTTCATCACACATAACATCCTTTACCGGTATGGGGTCTCAAAAGTAATTGTTACGGACCATGGAAAATAGTTTGAGAATTCAGAATTCGATAGCATATCCTCACAGTAATGGTTAGGTAAAAGTTACCAATAGGTCTATGCTCGATGGGTTAAAGAAAAGGCTAGAGTAGTCAAAAGGAAGATGGGTAGAAGAACTGCCTAGTGTTTTATGGTCTTACCAAACAACATCCAGAATGACCACCGGGAAAACACCATTCCGACTAGCTATAGAGCTGAAGCTCAGGTACCAGTGGAAGTCTAGGTCTGATCCATCCGAGAAGAAGAATTCAATGAAGAAGCTAGTATTGAAGTAATGAAGGCAAATAGGATTTCCTTGACAAGATAAGAGATAAAGCTCAGTATTGTCTTGAAGAATATCAAAGGTGTATTGCAACCTACTATAATGCAAGAGTCAAAATGAGGCAATACCTACATGGAGATTTAGTTCTACGAAAAACATCAGCTTCAGATCCGACCAACCAAGGAAAGCTAGTTCCAAACTAGGAAGGACCATATATAGTAATACAACAAGTAGCACATGGAGCATACCACCTGAAAGATCCAAAGACCTGGAAAGAAATTCCCAGATCTTGGAACTTGAATAACCTTCGAAAATATTACCAGTATTAAGGAGTTATCACACTCCCAATTTTGTTTTACTAAGTTAGCAATATAGCTATTTTTGTTCTATTAAGAAATGCAATTGAAGCAGTTACTTCAAGTTTTATTAGTTACTAGATATTCAAGAGTATACTTCTAAACCACAAGAAAAAGAGGAAGAGATACTTTGCAAAAGCTTAAGGAATGAACCGACTAAAGGCAAATTCATTCAGCAAAATATAAAAGTACACATGATCTATCGATCAAGTTACAAAACAGTGTTTCAAAAAACAAGGAAACACTCGATCAAAGTTTGACAGTACGATCACCATCCTTCTCTTCAGACAACCCCTCATCTTCTGAACCACTGTCATTGTCTGACGGACTATTCTTCTTGCTTAGCTAAGAGCTGCTCACAGCACTTGCCTCAAGGATTGGCTCCCTATCCAAATCTAGGAAATCCTCCACCTCTACTCCTTGAGGCTTGGGAAAACATGGTTGGCCATCACACCACTTAGGACGAGGAACTTTGAGGTCGTCGAAGATCCCTGGATCGATCAAACTCTGAAATTTTTGAATATTCAAGTCCTTGAATTCCCCAATGATGCTTTGAAATGTTTGACGCCGAGCATACAGGAATCTAGGTGCAGCTACCTTTGCCATAAACTAGAAACACTTACGTGTTTGTACCCATTGAGGAATCAATTCTTGATGAAGCTCATTGGAAAGGTATTTAAATGTGCTCGAAGCCTTCTCATCCATTAGCTTGGTTAAATGAGCAACTTCATGGTTGGACGAGAGAAGCTTCTCCAGCAGAATGGAATTTTCTCTCTCTTTGTTGGCAAGGGATTGTTCCTTCCCTACCAAGGTCCCTTGGGTCTCTTCCAATTGGGTCTGTAGAGAAGATCGTTCAGCTTCAATTGTGGATTTAACTCCTTTCAGAGCCATAACCTCTCTAACCTAGTCAGCCTCCCAAGCAGTCCAGGAGTCCTTGCTCGAACGTAGACTAGTTAATTCAGCCTCTTGCTCATTTAAACGCTGTTCTAGTCAACGAATCAGGAAAAGGTCTTCTCAAGCGGCATTTACAGTTTCGCCAAGAGACTGAATAAGGGCATAGACCATTCTGAGAAGATAACAAGACCGACCATTAGAAAATGGATAAGAAAGGTCATAATACTCGGGGGAAGACGAGCCATACCTCACAGTAACATTATGGGCATGGAGGAGGTTGATCTCACAAAGATAATTCTGGTCAGCAGGTGATAAAACACCAACCAACTAATCATTGGCCATGCTAGAGCCCACATAACCAATAAATATAGAAGACTCAGTGTTCAACAACCAATTTGGTCGAAGAACCGATGATGATGATGCTCCAATTGTTGACGTGGTGGTTGGAATGGTCTTCCCCACCATTGGATCCTTCTCAGTTGAAGTATGAGCAGGTTGCTCCTCGACGGAGGTCTTGCTCAGGCCACTCGAGCCAGACACTCTCTTCGCTAGTCGGGGAGGTAGATTAGAAGATCTCTCTTTCTCTCTCTCTTCACTTTGGGAGCAGCTCTTCCTTTGGAGGACGAAGCTCGAATAGATAGACCTTTTTCATGTTTGGTTGGATACTTTGCCTCCACCTCCTTGAAATCTTCTTCAATAGAAGCAGCTTCGAACTCCTCCTCTCCAAGCAACACCACATTTATCGAACAAGTTAACTTGTGAAAAGACATCAAAAGATAGAAGAAATACAGCTACAGAAATATGCTCACCACTCAACAATCCCCAATAATGGAGGATGCTCGGATATTCCAGGCAATACCTATTCACAGCAAGGATATTTTGACTTTAGTTGAGATCTTCAGAATTTGGTTCGTAGCTTCCTGGAATGAGTCAAGTCGAGGAAGCAGTTCGAACCTTCTCATGGGTTTTTTGGCCACTGAGTAGGAAAGTTATCTGGCGAAGGAGGTTGGACAAAAAAGTATCTCGGACGCTATCCCTTCATGTTGGATGGAAGGGTGCCGTTCTCGACGAAGTTCCCCTCCCAACCGGATTGAAAAATAGTACGCTCAGAGATGTAATACCAACTCTCTTGCTGTTTCTTCTTTGCCATAAAGACATGCAAAAATAAGTATAGTGTGGAGTTATACCGACCTCCTTCTGTTTGCAAAAACCCTAGAAGCAGATGATGTTACGCCAGCTATTGTGCGCCAACATCCCTAGACACATCCCAAAGTGGTTAAGGACATCTACGTGCATGGGAAGCCTAAACCCATTGTTGAAAGCGTCCTCATAAACTGTGAATTCCTCCTGTAGAGGTCGGTGAGCCCGTTCATGCTTGGCTAGAATTTGGATAGCATATTCGTCAGGAATAGCATATCGAGCACGAATATACTGTAGGCTATTGTGCTTTGCATGAAGCTCGACAGGGAAGACCTTAGTCCTGAGGTACTTGGATCAAAATCAATATGGTCAGGGTGCAAGGTCTACTGTGCTTTGCATGAAGCTCGACAGGAGAAAGATTATCAACCCACTTTTTTCTATTTGCTTTAAAGCGAGCCCGAACACTCAGAGGCTTAGCCTCTTCATCATCAATCATATATGGTCGAGATCTAAGAGCTATCTTGGGTTCCATAAAGGCATTGCTCCCAAAATCACGATCAAGGGCAGAAGAACAAGGTTCAACGCCCCGAGCATCCTCACTTAAAGGAAAATCACTCTCATCACCCACACAATCACTATCAGAGATGGAGAAAAAGGGTTCTCTAAGATTGGAAGACCTACAGGGCTTGGATGCAACTGACTTCACACCCATTTCTAAAGATATTCAAACACATTCGCAGAAGCAAAAGACAAGAAAAAAAATCAGAAAAAACCAAGAAACAAAAACATGTTTAAATCATCACCAAACAACAAAAAAAAGCTCCAAATAATTAGCAAAGGAAGGTTAAGGCTCTTACTTGTTGGAGCAAAACATGCAAATGAGTAACAGAAAGGGTTGAACGAAGAAGAAGTTTTTTTTTGCAACTAGAGCTTGCGTGCAAAGAAGAAGTAAAGAGAAATGAAGAGGAACATAGCTTTTTATAGGTTTTTGGAGATTCAAATCCAATGGTGGAAGCAAAAAATCATCTGATCACACGAGAGGAGTGTAGAGCTTCATCAAGATCCAGATCCAACATAGATGATAGAAACCTCATTTAACGGTCCTCTTGAATTGATGGCTAAACTTCACAAAAGATTCCATTCTCAGGGACTAGATTTATAACATTATGACGGCTAAGATTGGAGACCTTTGAAATTCGAAAATCCATCATGTCAAGCCATCAAGATGTGGCCACGTGCCAATAAAATAGGATTTTGGAGAGATGTGCGCAGACTTAGCCGCCTTTTCTTTGTGCAACGTCTTTCCACCTGATGTCAGTAGAGAACCAAATGGGTATTACTCGAATCAAATTGTTCAACCATAGATTCTATCAGGTCAGCAGAAGGAATAATCTCAAAGACCGGGCATTAAGAGGCTTGAACTTAAAGACTAGGGGGTTTATGATACGGGCATAATAAAACAAATCGAACGGGTTTGGTTCAACCACATTTTACGTGGTCCGACCAAACCACTGGTCAACTCACTGATATAATCTTGGACAAACTTCAGATGAGTGGTTATCTTTAAGTTAGGAACTAGAATCCTAGTCAAGTAAGGAAGCTCGGATTCAACTCATAGAGTTTGAAACATAGTCAACTATGAGAGTTCAAGTAAACAACTATCTACACGAAAGTAGAGTTCAAGATGAATTCATAGGCTACATGGCTCAGGTAAAGTCCATTATAAAAGGACAAGTCCAAAGGGGAAGAAGGTACGCTCAAAAGAGTAATCACTCTCGCTGATTTATTACTTGTTGCAACCTGTTATTCCTGCTCTCGTTTAGATTCGTCTAACTTGATCTTCGGAGGTGCTACTCAACCAACCCCATTGAGCACAATCTTGCAGGTACATCTGTTCGAATGGACGAGCAAGATTCTACAACAACACAAGGAAATTTCACAATTCAGCACCAATATCCCATTGCACACACTTGTACATATCTAAGAGGTGAGGGAGTTGTTTGAATCTGACCAAGCGCCACCTCAAGATCCTCGGAGCGATAGCTTCCACTTCCATCATTTAGAATTTAAATTTTAACAAAAATACTCGTATCCAATGGAGAGCAAGCAGAAATGGAGTATGGCCCAATCCATTGGTCATTCTAGAACCTAGTATTGCACCCATCCCCAGCTGACCATTGCTCTAGCTCACTCAATTTACCTAAAGCTTCCCTAGGCAAGACAGAATCAGGTAAATATAAACTCTCTTATGCTCTTATCCTATCTTAGAGCATAAAATTCTTGTCTATAACCCTGAATCCTGACGTGCCCAACATAACCCAATCCCGCCTTGATTGGATCAGATTAGGATGGCTTGGCCTTGTCCCCGCCACTGTCCTTTTAGGCCTTGACCCTAGACCTGGCACTAACAAATTTGATAAGAAATTATCTCATCCAAATTGAAATGCGATGCACAATCGACCAGCGAAACCTTCAAAATCCAAACTATTATTAAAATTAACGCAAAATGTAAAGGAAAAAAAAAAAAAGAACTCCTAAACTATTAGTATTGATTATGTGTTAATTCCAACACAATAGTATCTCAACTAGATGGACAATAGAAAAATAAACTTCCATAATTTAACTTCTTGTTATATCTATCATCTAATATTAAAAAAAGAAAAAAAGAAGAAAAAAAATTCCAATCTACCATTTACCATCCATGTTGCTATTAAATTTGATATCAATAACATCTCACCTAGATGCAGAATAAAAAAAGATAAAGCTCCATAATAAAAGAGTTAATTAAAGAAGCAATAAAACTTCCAAGCTACCATTAATTAATTTGATGAAAAAAATTAGGTCTTGAATCATGGTTAATATAAGGGATAATTACTGTTGCCCCCCTGTAGTTTGATTTTATTACTAATAAAACCCTGTTCTTTACGAAATTACTGTTGCCCCCCTTCCTTATAACGGTGTTAAGTTGCCGTTAAGTTTGAATATTTAATGTCTAATTTGCCCTTCATTAAAATTAAGAAACTAAAAGACGATTCTATCCTATTTATAAAACCATATTAAATGTCAATTTTACCCTAAACTTCATTTATTTTGAATTAATGAAATGGACAAAATTCAAATCCGATTTGGTTTCCCACCTTCACTAAACTTCATTTATTTTGAATTTTTTTTAGGTGATATTCAGTTTCCAATTTGAGTTGAATTCGATTTCCCTTCCTCTTCAGTTTCTATTTGAGTTTTATTCAATCATTCTTTCTTTATTTGGTATTTTTTGTTTTTTGTTTTTTATTTATTTATTTTTATTAAAGAATAAAACGGATTATAGTTTTTTTTTCCACAGTTAATTAAGGGTACTACTGAACTTGACAAAAAGGTAAATAAATAAAGAGATAAGTATAAGGGTATTTAGGGGATTTTGAGAAAATATAAAGATGCCACATCATCAGTTAACTAACGAAACTTAACGGTAGGGGGCAATAGTAATTATAGACAAAGTTGAAGGTTGGATTAGTAATTTTGAAAAGTACAGGGGATACAATAGTAATAAAATCAAAGTACAGGGGGCCAATAGTAATTATCCCTTAATATAAGGATCCATATTACTGTCAAATTGGTTAAAATTATGGTCGAGATAAGAGACAAAATTAAGGTTGAGATTACCTTTTATTTTAAAAAAAAAATATTTTTTTATTGGGGGGTAATAAATGAAGGGGTCAACACAGGTAGGGTAGGACAAAGATTAATTCCAACTACTTGGCCTTGACCTCAAGGCAGGACAAGATTCGTCAAATCCACAAGGGTCAAACATGCACCCTAGATCAAACCAAGGAATTTTCCCTCGTTAAGATGAGAAAAATTTTGATTAAAAAAAAAAAAAAAGGGTAAGAACGAAGGAAGACCAAGTTTTTTCTTCCACCTCTGCTAAAGAAGAAAGATGAAGTTTCTTCCACTACCATACGTTCTTAGTTTCTTCTACAAGAATCAGTCGGACCTTTTCTGTTAAGATATTATTGTGAATTAAAATATAAAATTTGACTGAAATAGGACGACGGATTCAGAATCTAGGATCTGGACTCATCAGATCTATCCTTTTCAAATCGGTCGATTAAAAACCAAGAATAAGTAACAGATGACGGTTTATAAAGAGGCCAACCTGAGGTGGTTCGTATTCACATTAAGAAAAGAGAAGGAAAGAAAAAGCCGACTTTGTATACCAAGTTACAGGAGACAGAAGAAACAACTGAGGAAACTAACATTCGAAAAATTCCTTGCACAGGATAAACCGGGTAACGTACTACACCTCTATAAATACCACCTCTTTCAGGCTCTTTTTCACATCAATTCGAACGTTTCTGAATCCTCTACAGAAAGTCTATAGCTTCTATTCCTGTCTATTTCTGTTTTGTTTGCTTTTGGTTTCTTGAGGATGGAAGCTGCTGGGGAGAAGAGATATGCTTTACTGATGGCTGCCAGGGACTCGGACTATGTGAAAAAAGTGTATGGTGGGTACTTCAATGTGTTTCAGAATGCATTTGCAGATGAAGGCGAAACATGGGATATGTTTAGTGTTGTCGATGGAGTGTTCCCTGACTTTGATGACCTTGATAAGTATCATGGTTTTGTAATCAGTGGTAGTCCTTATGATGCTTATGGAAATGACTCATGGATCTTGAAGCTTTGCTCTCTGCTGCGTAAACTGGACTCCATGGGGAAGAAGGTGCTGGGGATATGCTTTGGCCATCAGGTATTCTTTTAAGGTTTTCATTGATGAGCTTCTTCTTCTACTTTCTTAAAGAGTTCATCTCTTCCTTGTCTAGCGCTTACATCTTGGTCTGTTCTGTTTGTTTCATTGAACAGATCTTGTGCCGAGCACTTGGTGGTAAGGTTGATAGAGCTTGTGGTGGATGGGACCTTGGGTTGAGGGAAGTCAACATGGTAGGCGAGTTGCCACCCTGTAGCATTTTCGATGGCCTACAGGAGCTTCCATCCACTCTCACCATAATTGAGTGTCACCAAGATGAGGTACATAGCCTTGCTCACCTTCGCTCCTCTCTCTCTCTCTCTCAATTGTGCGTGTGTGCACAACTCCTAATATTCTAAGGTGTAGACCATGATTCTTGACCTTCCTCGGGTTGACTACTTATTAGGTCAAGGGTCTGAGTCTTTAATATATAATTGACCAACCTTAAACCGCTGATTTATCAAAATAAATAAATAAATAATCAGCAACTCTACTTCTAACACCAATATTGTCAAAATTGAAAGTGGGTTGACATGCAATAACGGCATAGACTAATCATAAAGGCTGGACACAAAGGGGGGAAGGGGTGTTCTCTAGGGGAGGAAAGACTGAGAACTATACATACTAGTGATTTTTTCTACATTTATTTTTCTAGATCCAAGTTCATTCGGGTTAATTTACATGCACCTCGCCCACATCCCTAGGGTAGGTACTTCGTCCTTGACCCCAAGAAAATTCAAACTCTTAACTCACATATTCTAATTTAAAACTCAACACAATTGCTTAACTTCTTATTTATATGGTGCTTAATTTGTTCTCTCATTTCATATCAGTCAGAAGTTTTATAGCTACTTATAAGATTTAATTCAATGGTACAGGTAAGAGAGGTTCCATTGGGTGCCAAAGTGATTGCTTTCTCCGACCAGACAGGAGTGGAGATGTTTGTTCTTGACCACCACATATTAGGCATTCAAGGCCATCCTGAATACACCAAAGACATCTTGTCGAATATAATTGATCGTCTTACTGACAACAACTCCATAAAGGTAAATAATCACTTATTTTATGCTACTTCATTAGCATGATTCATTCCCTTTGGAAGGAGAAACTTACTTTCTTATTTGATTTTGATACAGAAAGAGTTTGCTGAGCATGCGAAATCAAGATTGGAACTTGCAGAACCAGATAGGAAGTTTTGGTTAAAGATCTGCAAGAACTTTCTAAAGTTGGGTCAAGTTTTTTGTGCTTAATTTGACTTGCTCTCCCTCTATAGCCAAACTATAAAGCTGATGTAAAAGTTTTTTATAGGAACAGTTTCAGGAAAGAGACAAAAATAATATATATATATATATATATATATATATTTCTAAAATGAAGATCTCCTTCATTTCCTCTAATAAAAGAAGGTTAGAGAAGATAAGCTATTTGTTGAATGAAGATCTCCTTTGTTCACTGTAATAAAAGAAACTTGTTGATATATATATCTACTTGCTTTATTTGATGAACATCTGTGCTTGAAGTGGAAAAATAATTTACTATTCCATTTTGCACTCTCTTGTTCATCTATGGTTGATGAACACCTAGTTCATTCCATGTTTTTGGGTTCTTTTCTTTCAACATCGAAACTTCCCAGCGTTAAGCAACCACCTATATATGACTAGAAGAAAAAAAAAAGATAGAGAAGAAAATAATTAGGATTGCATTGAAGAAAGCACATGGTATCAGTAGTACATATGTGGCCATTCCAGATCCATGTAAATGGTATACGGATATGTGATAATCATTGGTTTTGTCCAATTTGTTTTTCTATATATCTATAATTGAGTTGTACATGGCTTTATATAGAGAAGCTACAATAATTTTACTAAGTTACAACTTTTGAATATTCAAACGCCTTAGGACAAGAATTTGTATTTATGATGGAAACCAATTGATGTGCAAGTCTTCTCAGGGACTTCCTACGATTTTTTGTGCTCGAGTTCATATGGAACTCTTGAGAGTTCCCTAGAATGCGCCTTCAAGCTCAGTAGCACATATGTAACGTTGAGATTGGATATCAAGAAATTTAGCTGCTGAGATGATAGCAACTTGGTGAAAACATAGGCCAGTTGATCCTTGGAAGAAAAGAATTGGACTTCAAGTTATTGTTTTGCAACCTTATCACGAACAAAGTAGTAGTCAATCTCCACATGTTTCATCCATGCATTAAAGATAGGGTTGGCAGTAAGGTAGGCGGCCCCCATGTTGTTACACCACAAAATGAACAACAGAAAGTAACACAGAGGTGTGGAAAATGTACATGTTGCAACAAGAACAAGATTCGTGTGCCCAAATGTATTGCATTTATACCATCAGTTGCCTAAAAAGATGTGAATTTCAGCCCACATCTTGCAATTGTAAATCTTGTCCTACATGAAGTATTGAGCTAACTACCAATGAATAAATAATAAATAAATAATAAAAAACTTGAAAAACTTCGAGTTCAAATTAATGTTTTTCAGATTTTATTAGATATTTAGAATAAACTTTTGAGTCTCATTGTACTGTATAAGTGAAAATGTCCAAAAATTATTACAGATGGATCTACTTGAAAGGTCCATTTGTTGTCCACATATTATATCTACTTCAAGAGTTAATATTAAAATACTGAAGGCAAGATGGGCTAGGTCTCAAAGCTAGTGAAAAATTTTAAATTTTCAAAGCCAATGAAAAAATTTAAACAGTAAAGGCTTTCCGTAATAGGAGTAATCAATTGTAAATACTAAAAACATATTTCCTTAATCAATGGTAAATTTATAAATATATTTCCACAAATCTCACATTCTCAAATACATAATCATGTATTTTCACAAATCTCACATTTCAAAATCAATAATCATGCATGTTTTCCCTAAATATCTAAATAAATTTCAAAAATAAAAGTTATGGTTAGGGATAGGGTAAATCATGGTCACCCAACCCTATTAAACTAATCACGGCCAACCCGACCCTACCCCCCTATCAAGATTAATCAAGGCGGGCTAGGTTGGGACGATCCTGTCATGGTCGGGTTAGGGTTGGGGATGTTTAAACTTTGACAGGGTTGAGAGGCATGGGTTTAAATTTCAGTTTCTAGAGTAGGGTTAGGGTTCGGGGCTAGCCCACCCAACCCGGCCCATTGACTCCCCCTAGTTTTATCAGTTTCAGATGTGAACCCTACCCGTGTCATGTGGCGAAGAAACGTCTGGGGAGCAGTATGTGCTTCCCCTACAAGAAGGTGATCCAGACTCGATTTCTAACCTAGGAACAATATGAAAAATGATATTGTATATGGTTAGGTCAAGTTTGGGTTAACATAGAAAAAAACACAGTACTTAGTTGTTTGGGGAACTGGGGCATGAATTGGGCTATGAATGACCAAAGATAATTCTTTTGAAACAATTTTTCATAGCATATACAAGTATAACTCCATTTGTGTAGATGATACAAGGAGAATTTTTGCAAGACTCAAGGAGAAGCTTTACACTTCATCTCTTGATGCATGGTACATAAAAGAGTCTTCAATTTATGGTCGAAGAAGAGAAATAATTAAATAAGTAAAATAAATGAAAGGAAGAAAAACTGAATTAAAAGCCTCATAAAAGTGACTCAAAAAACTGAACTATAAAATGGAAAATTAGAAGACTTAAACTTGAATAAATAAGGAATCCGGATATGGACTCTCTAACACCCTTTTGTATTCAATCAATTAGACATGTATTAGTAATAAATAATGCCTATAGTGGTCATTTAAAATTTATGCATAGACCATTCAACTTCCATGGCCAATACAAGGTGATTGATAAATACCTCGTGCAATTGCATGTGACACTTTTACTAGTAATGAATAAATTTATATATAAAGTACGTATCAAAGTTGCCAACACAGAGCTATTTTAGTGGTTGAAACTAACACCTCTTAGTGAAGAGGTTGTAGGTTCGACTCTCGCTGAGACATATTAATATCCCCATCCCCCTGCTTTGTACGCATCAGAGTTATGAAGCTGTGAAATGTTTAAAAAACAAAAAGGGGTTGAAAATTGGTGAAATCTCATTATTATCCAAAAACAATAATAATAAGAGCGAATTGTTGCATTGCCTCAACATTCCCTCAATCTCAACCGTTACATTATTTAACTTTTAATCCCAACATTTAGTTCCAACAGTCATTTTACTTCCACCATACAGAGACTAAATTAACTCCATTCTCTCATTTGCCATTCTCTTCCCTTAAAATTGACGATAATATGAGAATTGAACAAATAAACTAATTGAGACTAACTGGTGTTAGCAATAGAGGGTCTGATTGATAAATTGGATAACTTAAGGGATGGCGTTAATATTAAGGGGTGGTGTTGAAAATTTTCCTTTTTTCGACAATTTTCCTTTTTTATTTTTTTCGTTAAAAGGATCATTATACTAAGCGAAGAAGAAATATTAAAAATACATCAATTAATACCGTATAAGGAACAAACCTCCTTTACTCGCAACAATTGTTGCCCCTAATACACCCTTCCTCACTGCTTCCTGCTCAGATTAGAAAACCACTAACTTATAAAACGAAATCTAGGACGTCTAGAGGCAGCCACATCAAGTTCATTAAGGATTGAAACTGACCAAGGAATGTTAATACTAGAAGTTCTTGTCCTAGCTGCCGAATTTGCCAAAAAATCTGCCACTGTATTAGTTTCACGATAGCAATGTGAAATCTTCCAATCTATAATTAACAAATATTCTTGTAACTCTTTCCATATATGAAAGATATACCATGGTATTTTCTTCTACTGTATTAAAGTCATCACAACTTTTGAATCACTTTCTACCCAAAGATTTTTAATTTGTAAATGCCTTGCCCAACGTAATCCGTAAATGAAGGTTTCCAATTCAGCCTCAAAGTTGGTTTTAACATCTAAAAAAATATTGAAATTGGAAACCACCGCATCAACTTCATTTCAAAATACTCCTCAACCGCCATACCTTCCATGATTGCCTAAAGAAGACCCATCAATATTTAGTTTAACCCAACCTACAGCAGGATGACACCAAAAAATTTCTTGTGGAGGAGCAGCACTAAAAACAAAGAAGTGAAGGCCCAGTCTTCTTGCATCCGAAAAAATGGTAGGAGTTACTTTTCTTCCATCCATTTTAAAGCCAAACTGTACTAAGTCTGAAAAAATTAAACTCACCACCTCATCAGTCTTGAAATTTAAATTTTCAAACCGGATTTGATTGCGGACCATACAAAGAAAGTGTAAAAGCAAACAACTTCCATTAATCCAAGCAGTATGTAAAGGAGACTATGAAGCCTGGTGTTTCCAAGCCTTGAATGACTCTACAATCGAACTTTTTACTGTCCAACTATAACCAAACTTTGTTGCAAAAGCTTCTCCACATCCACGTGAAAATGAGCAGTGAAGAAAGAGATGTCCTATGTCCTCTGAAGCTTTACCACATAGATTACAATGAGAGGCCAGCATAATCCCTTTCCGAGTCAACAAGGCATCAACAGGTAGCCTATCATGAAAAAACCTCCAACAGAAAACTTGTTGTCTAGGCTGCAAAGAAGTCTTCCAAATACTTTTAGCCCATTCCAGTTGTTCTCCTTTTCTACGATAGAGATCCCATGCCGATCGAAAACTAAACTCTCCCCCCACCGAACCTTGCCAATGACAAACATCAACAAAACCAGCACAAGGAACAAGATATAACATAATAAGAGAGATTACCTCTTGAAATTTGGCATTGTCCACTGACGGACATCTCCACTCCCCTTGCTGTAAACAATCTGCAACAGTCAATTTCAAATGACCCTCTAGATCTAGAGGAATACCAACATAGTCTGCAATGGTAAAATTCCCCAACCATCTGTCAAACCAAAATTTATATTCTGACCATCTCCAACTGACTACCATTCATTAGCTTGAACAGAACCCCAAACCTTCCTCAATCCCAACATCAAAGATGACTGCTGCCAATAAATCTTTAAATTTCCCCTTTTGTCCACCATCTTCCCCTTTAAAAAATGAGCAAAACCAGAGTGTTTATGTTTAATTGTCCAAGCCAACTTGCATAAGGAAGCAAAATTGACATCTCTTAATCTCCGAATACCCAAACCACCCTCACATTTTGGAGTACATAATTTTGCCCAAGACATTGTAACCTTCTTCACAGCCTCTATACTCCCTATCCAAATGAAGTTACGCATACAAGCCTTTGCTTGAGAAATAATAGAGCTAGGCCCCAAGTACACTAAAAAATTATGAATCCGCATGCTAGAAATAAGTGAACGTACCAACTCCACTCTACCTGCCAAAGATAACAACTTTCCACACCACCCTTGTAGCCGATTCTTAATCTTGTCTAAAATTGACAGCAATCTGACACGAGTAACTCTTCCTTTAAAAATATCTATCCCCATATATCGAATAGGAAAAAGAGCAATTGGGATATTTAATATGTTCACAATTTTCTGTTTCCGACTAGGAGGCACATGTCCAAGAAAAAGCTTACTCTTCTCCAAACTAATATGTTGACCCGAAAATTCTTGATACTTCGATAAAAAAAATTTCAAAACTTTAACATAACATAAAGAATCATTTGAAAAAATAAAAATATCATCAGCATATATCAGTAAAGAAGGAACTTCTACTCCCTTAGGACCTGCCAAAGCTCTCAATCTACCAGCAGCAATTAAAGAATGAATGCCCCTGCATAGTACCTCTTCTGCAAGAAGAAAAAGAAGAGGAGATAAAGGGTCCCCTTGCCGAAGCCCTTTCTCAACTCCAAAGAATCCAACTGGTCCCCCATTCAATAAAACTGAGATTCTAGTAAATTTTTCTTTTTATCCGACACTAGGACGGTGGTTAATCCATGAATTAAATTCTTGTATATTGAAGGATCATGCTAGTGTTTTTTCTTTTCTCTCTCCTCTTTTTCCCCCTAAAATTTAGTAATACATTTAAATTATATAAATCACTAAATGCGAAACTATGTATTTTTGGGGAAAATTTTTGTTGCCTCCGTATATTATAGTTCAATTACTAAAGGGACCTATTCTTTATGAAACTATTATTGTCTCGCTCATTGTTAACGGTGTTAAGTGGCTACTAGGTCGGATGCTTAGTATTTGTTTTGTCTTTTCAGAATTAGGAAGTCGAATAATAATATTATCATCATTTAGGGAGAAAAAGAAAAGAAAATGCAATAAGAATTTCATTTTTGCATTCTTGTCATTTTTATTGTGAAAAGTCAAATTTTAATGAAATGAAACTTATCGGAAGTAGGAACTTCCTAAAGTTGATAGTCAAGAGGAAAATGAAGAAAGACCTTTATTTTAACAAGAGAAAAAAAAAAGAAGACAACTCTTTTTCTTTTTCTTTTTTTATTTTGAAAAAAGAAGAAAATAATTTAACACTTTAAGATTAAGTTTTTCACTAATTAATAAGGATAATAACGTAACATAATATAAATTATAACTAAGCAATATAATACCTCAAGATTATTTTGAGGTTTTCGAATAAATCAAAGATGTCATGTTATCACATAATTAACGGAGTTTAACCGTAGGAACATCAATATATAATTACAGATAAAGTCTAAGGCTATATTAAAATTTTCAAAAAGTATAATAATTAAGCTAATAATTATGCTATAATATATATTTTTCAATAAGTGGTGTTGGTTATTACCGATTTAGCAACCATTTGACAGAACTATATCCCTTTTTCATATTTTTCGTCAATTGATTGTTTTATTGTCTACAAAAAAAAAATTGCCAAGTAAATACATTCTTTCTTGTGATTCGAATCTTAAAAGAAACTATTAGTTTATGACTTCTTGTTTTATTAGTTAGGTGTAACTAATGAGGAAAAATCTTTATTCCAGAAATAAAAAAGAGAAACAAAAACTAACAAAGAAAAACTCAAAACAAACCAATTATTGTTAGAGCTCCATTAAATGTTATTATGTACTCGAGTCATTGGTTTTAGAATGAGTGGTGCTCTGACTTAGTTCAGTTATTTCATTTTCATTATCACATTATTTGCTACTTTTAGGTGTAAGTTTTGCACTAGTACTCTACTATAAATATGAAAGCATTCTCGAGCTTCTCCCATCAAGAAGGCCACACATTACATATAAATTCATTTAGTCCTCTGCAAAAATGGATGCAACAAGAATAGTAACTATCGCTTTTCTTCTTCTATTGGTCGCCCAAGTCAACACCTCTAATGGTACTAATGCTAATTCAAGTAACAAAGACAATCTCGCTCACTTGTATAAAAATATATATAAGAATATATAATGCATTCTTTAAATATTCTTTATACATGATATGGAGAGTTTATGATCTGACCGGGTTCATACCTGGTCCGACCCTCGACCCAGGTCGAGACGGAGAAAACCGAATCGCTCCCGAGCGAGCCGAAGCCGGAAGATGGCTTGCTGAAGAAGAAAGATTATTCTGCTGCAAGCGTGCCCTAATCTTACTTATGGATTAGGGTAATCACCCTGATGACAGCAGACTCAAACTGACGGCTGCGGATAATCATCACCAAAGGGATAACTATCGAGGTGGATGATGGCCAGGGAGGACGTAATCTTCCTCCTGATACAATCCAAGATCAATTGGATCAGGTAAAGATTCAACTCTTGGAGGTGAGCCAAGCACTCCGCGTGCTCACCAGACGAGTGGTTTTACCACAAGAACCTGATCAACACGATTCAGGGAGACGTGCATTGCCACGTGATCAAATACCATGTGACCAAAGAATGGCTGAAGATCGGAATGTTGATCAAAATTTCCGTGAAGGAGACCGAGGACTTCGGAGGATTGATGATCAACCAAGGCGAGGCGATCGGTTCGACAGACCGCAAGAGAGTACAACTGATTCAAATACAAGGTTGGATACTGGGGTAAGAACTCACTCACCCACTGTCAGAAGAACCGTTCGTGATGATCGAGCAGTTCGTGACGAGAGAAACGTTCGTGAAGGACGGACTGTTCGTGATGATCGAGTAGCACGTGATGATCGTGTTAATCGAGGTCGTGATCGTATTGCTGAAGATCACCCGACCCAGATTGGTCAAGAATTGGCCAACATCAATGAGAAGTTAGGGCAATTGGCTAAGGGAAGAATAACTAAGGATATTTACTCAATCATTCGGAAGACTCCTTTTGCTGAGCCGATTGCGGGATATCGGTTTCCCCATAACTTTCGTTTGCCTACCTTCTCAACGTTCGATGGCTCCGGAGATCCAACAGCTCACATCGGCTATTACCAACGGACCATGGCGTTCTGTAATTTCGATGAAATTTTATGTGGTTTTCGGTTCATCTTTAATCGGAGCGGCACAAAAGTGGTTTTCTAACCTCCCCTCGGGAAGGATCAGTAACTTTGACGAATTGGCGCACCAATTCATAGGGCGATTCCAGAGTGGGATACAGGTCAAGAAAACGAAAGAAACCTTGTTTATCGTCAAACAAGGAAAGAACGAATCGATCGGAGAATTTCCGAAAAGATTCAACAAAGTGACGATGGAGATAGAAAACTTGGATGAACAGTAGCCGTAACCGCTCTATTCACAGGACTCACAAATCGGAAACTCCTGGAGTTATTACTACAGGATATACCCACGACTTATGCTAAGTTGGTACAGAGATGCCGGAAGCGAGCTGAAGTCATGGAGATTCTAGATGCGCGCAGGGAGATAATAAAGTCTCCAATAAGGAACAAAAGGCTCCTGAGCAGAAGCAGAAGCCAAAGAAGAATGTTCGCGATCGGGTTGGAAGATCCCAGCCTTGGCGCCAAAGATCCCCCAGTAGAAGTGAGTACACTCCATTGAATGCTCCTCGGGCCGATATTTTGAATATCCTCAAAAGAAAAAATATTTTGAAGTGGCCGCCTAAAATTCTTTTGAAACCCGGAGAGCAGCAGGATCCATTGCCGATTCCACAAGGACTATGGTCATTACACTAATGACTGTCGTCATTTGAAGGCAGATATTGAGAGATTGATATCTTAGGGACATCTGTCCAGTTTTGTTAGCAGGAGAAGGGAGGAGCCACGTGGGCCACGTGCGGCTGCCCCTAAAAGAAATCGTTCGGTTAGTTCAGAACGATCGAGGGAGGCCCCGAAGTCCAAAAAAGGCAAGGAGGTGATTGAAGCTGCTACTCGGTCACCGATCCTTACCATCTTCGGGGGTCCAGAGCCCGAATCATTCCGGAGTTTAAAAACCAAATCCAAATTTGTTGGAGCCGGAGAGGCGCAGAAGCGGAAGAAGCTGAATGGTGAAGATTCTATCACCTTTAGCGAAGAAGACGAAAGAGACGTTTGTTTACCTCATGATGATGCTATAGTCATCAAGGTAGAGATTGCACGGCGGGAAGTGCATAGAGTTTTGATTGATACAGTGGCTCGCACTGACCTAATTTCTTACGAAGTGTATCAAAAATTGAAGGTGGATCAGGACTTGATGAAACCTTCATCTACACACCTATATGGCTTTGCGGGGTCATCTGCGAGAGAAGGATCGGTTCAGTTGGATCTTTCCATTGGAAGTTTTCCTAAAGAAACAACTGTCCGAATCAATTTTTTGGTGGTTCGAGAACTACCAGCCTATAATATGATTCTCGGGCGACCATCTTTATCCAAGATAGGTGCTATTGTTTCGACAAAGCACCTGAAAATAAAATTCCCGACCGATATGGGAATCGGTCAAGTCTCCTCCGACCGGAAGATCTCTCGGCAATGTTATGTTGCCTATTTAAAAGACAAGGAGGGTCCGAGGAAGGTTACCGCCCTCCCCATAGAAGTTCGAGATGATCGGGAAGAGACAGAGATGCAAAGGCCCGAACCAGTGGAGAAATGGAGCAAATCCAGTGTGTACCGAGGATGAGAAAAAGATTACTTATGTCGGGTCCGAACAAATGGAAGAGTTTAAAGATGAGTTGAAGTTATTTCTTCAACAGAATAAGGATGTATTCGCATGGTCTCGTTGAGGACATGCCGGGGATCGATCGGGCCATTGCAGAGCACAAACTCTGGATAGACCCTAAGGCGAAACCCGTGATACAGAAAAGAAGAAATTTCTCTATTGAAAAGTATGAAGCCGTTAGGAACGAAGTTGAAAAACTTAAGAATTCTGGTTTCATAGAACCAATCGAGTGCCCAACTTGGTTGGCCAACGTGGTGATGGTGAAAAAGGCAAATGGGAAGTGGAGGATGTGTACAGACTACACGGATCTAAACAAAGCTTGCCCAAAAGATTGCTACCCGTTGCCTCGGATTGACCTCTTGATAGATGCTATCGCAGGATATGAAACTTTAAGTTTCATGGATGCCTACTCAGTAGGTATAATCAGATCCTTATGAATAAGGAGGATGAGAAGTATACGGCTTTCATGACTGATCGCGAAAGCTATTATTACAAGGTCATGCCTTTTGGCCTGAAGAATGCAGGAGCAACATATTAGAGGGCCGTCAACAAGATTTTCAAAGAGCTGATAGGAAAGAATGTTGAAGCATATGTTGACGACATGCTAGTGAAAAGCTTTACAAAAGCAAATCACATTGCAGATTTGACTCGAGGTTTTCTCAAGATCGAGGAAACATCAAATGAAGTTGAACCCCGAAAAATGTGCCTTTGGAATCTCCTTGGGCAAATTCTTGGGTTTCATGGAATCACAGAGGGGAATTGAGGCAAATCCTGCCAAAATACAAGCTCTGATTGATATGGAGGCTCCCAAAACCGTTCGGGATGTACAATGTTTGACAGGAGAGTTGCTACCTTAAATCGATTTATCTCCAAGTCCTGGAGAAAAATGTTTGCCTTTCTTCAAGGCACTTAAAGACCTGAAGGGCGGAAGGAAGCAAAGTGGACTCAAGAGTGCCGAAAGCTTTCGAGGAATTAAAAGAAGCACTTGGACAACCACCGATCCTGTCCGGCACCAGAGAAGGGGGAAATATTACAGCTATATCTAGCGACATCCCTTTCAGGGTCGGTGCAAGTACTTGTTTGGGAGAAAGATAAGAAACAGTGGCCGATTTACTATGTAAGCCACGTGTTGCTAGATGCGGAGACGAGATATTCGCAGATTGAGAGGAGTGCTCGGCTCTCATGATGGCCGCCAGAAGCTAAGGCCATATTTTCGGGCTCATCCAATTGAGGTATTTACAACTTTTCCTCTTAGTAAAGTTCTTAACAAACCCGATTTGTCCGGAAGGATGGTATCCTGGTCGGTTGAGATAAGTGAGTTCCAAGTGAGTTTTAAGCCCGGAACGCAATCAAGGCTCGTGCATTAGCCGACTTTGTAGTAGAAACTATCGCACCAGTGGAACCCACCATTGAGGATCCCATTATACCAACCACTTGGGAGGTATATGTGGATGGTTTGAGTAATAAAGATGGAGCAGGCGCTAGAATTTTATTAGAAAGTCCAGCAGGATTTATTATTCGATATCCTTTAAGATTTGCATTTGATGCAAGTAATAACGAAGCGGAATATGAGGCCCTGATAGCAGGACTTCAGTTGTCAAAGGCATTAGCTATTGCAGATGTTACTATTTATAGTGACTCTTAGCTTATAGTCAACCAAGTCCAGGCATTAAAGAACCACGCTTGCAAAAATATCGGGAGATAGTGCAGGCATTTCGGAACCAATTTCGGAATTTGAAGATATCTCGGATTTCGAGGAATGAAAATTCGGTGGCGAGATGAGCTATCCCGACTAGCCAATGCCAAGGAAAAGAATCTAGACCCTTCGGTCTACATTGAAGAGGTAACTTTTCCAAGTTATCATGAGAAAGAAATTTCTTATATTGAAGCAAAACGTTCTTTGGATGGATCCAATAATCGAATATCTAAGAGATGACAAGTTACCCGAGGATCCAAGAGAGGCAAGGTTGATCAAGATTCGATCAGCTAGATTTGTCATTCAGAATGGGAGACTATACAAAAGATCTTATGCTGGACCCCTTATGAGATGTATAGGCCCCGAAGGAGCAAAATCAGCTTTGGCTGAGGTTCATGAAGGAATTTGTGGCGCTCACATGGGTGGCAGAGCCCTGGCCCACAAAATTCTAAGACTTGGGTTATATTGGCCTAAGATCCAAGAGGCTGCTATGGACTACGTTCGTCGATGTAGTAACTGTCAAATTCATGCTATAGTATCGAAGCGCCCGGCGGAAATTATGACTTCAATTCTAAATCCTATTCCCTTTGCAATGTGGGGAATTGATATCATGGGCAAATTCACCAAGGCATCGGGCGGACGGGAATATCTGATAGTAGCAATTGATTACTTCACAAAATGGGTAGAAGCCTGCACTGACCGGTGACAATTATCGAGAGAAAAAGTGGAGAAATTTGTGCTTGAATCAATCATATATCGCTTTGGGATTCCAAAGATAATTGTCACTGACCATGGTACTCAGTTCGACTGTCCACAATTCGAGCAATTCTGTGGAACATATATGATCGAGCATCGTATGTCCTCAGTAGCATACCCCCAAAGCAATGGCCAGGTAGAGGTTACTAACCGAACGCTACTAGAAGGAATAAAGAGAAGACTCGAAGCTGACAAAGCTTCTTGGGTCGAAGAACTACATAATGTACTGTGGGCTTATAGAACTACGGTTCGAACACCTACAGGAGAAACTCCATTCAGGTTGGCATATGGATCCGAAGCATTGGCACCTGTGGAGATAATGGCGGGGACGTTACGGGATTGTGAGTTCGAGGAAAAAGCAAATGAACAAGGACTGCTTGATAGACTTGATTTGTTGGACGAAGTTCGGGCAAAGGCAATAGCACGAACTCAACATTATCAAAGAAGGATAGCGTCTCATTATAATACTCGAGTGAAGAATCGTCGGTACTTAGCCGGAGATTTGGTGTTGAGAAACACCCTAGCTTCCGACCCGCGTCACCAAAGAAAGTTGGACCCTTCCTGGGAAGGACCTTATATGATTGTGAAACCGGTCGGTTCGAGAGCTTACGAGCTGAAGAACATTGATTCCCGTAAAGAGTTGGATCATTCGTGGAATGCTAGGCATCTCAAAAAGTTTTATCCTTGAGGATGATTTCGATTTTGTTCGTGATGTAATCATTTTCAACTCAATCAATGCAATTTTTGGTTTTCAACAAACTATCTTTTGATTGGGGGGCATCATACACCACATTCAAGAACAAGATCCAACTATAAGGCATCGGATGAAAATTCGTGTGGGTCCTTCAACACTTCAACGCTTATGGAAAATTTTTCGAACTTTCTTAAGTCGGGGCATCGGATGAAAATCCGAGTGAGTTCCTTTTGCAAGGCGTCGGTTTGATATCCGAGTGAGTTCCTTCGAGACTTATTGAATTTTTGAATTATCCTTAAGTATAAGGCATCGGTTTAAAACCCGAGTGAGTTCCTTCTCAGACTTATTGTATTTCTCCGGAAATCCTTAAGTATAAGGCATCGGTTTAAAACCCGAGTGAGTTCCTTCTCGGACTTATTGTATTTCTCCGGAAATCCTTAAGTAAAGGCATTGTTTCCCAACGACCAACTAAGACCTAATGCAACGGCGATTCAAGTGGCTAGCAAAGTTCAAAGATAAAGTAATTTCTTATTTCTTGGAAGATCCAAAGAGGCCAGTATCAAAATAATTACAAGAGCTGGATACAATCTTTGATCAAAGAAGAAAGTCATTACAGGTGACTGTTAACAAGTTATACAAGATCGACGCGACTTTGCTAGAACAAACATATGAGTCAACCATTGGTGGGGAGTCAAGGAAAAGAAGAGAAGAAATGAGGATTACAAAAATATTTCGATATTCAGAAAATCCTCAGCAATTTCATACTCTTTGTCCAGCTTGTCCAGGAGAAGAATGGTCCTCGACCAAACTCGCATTCGGCACAAGCTCGTCATAATTGACTTCTTCCAGCGGAGAATAAACAGGAGAATCTTCCAGATATTGCATAATATCTGGATCGGAAGGTGGAGGATCAATCTTATCCTTGGTCCAGTCGGGAGGAGGAATACCCAGGTCGGTAAATACTTCAGGATG
Organism: Hakea prostrata; assembly: GCF_041222555.1. Classification (NCBI taxonomy): domain Eukaryota; kingdom Viridiplantae; phylum Streptophyta; class Magnoliopsida; order Proteales; family Proteaceae; genus Hakea; species Hakea prostrata. Next base: position 34,758,097 of record NC_142604.1, on the reverse strand, counting down.
CCAAACAAGCACTAGAGTTAGAAATAGGAGCAGCACCTGCTGGGACCACACCTTCATCAGACGCCAACATAGTTGCCTCGGATGCCGAAGATTCTTCTTCGGGGGTGCACCAACAGGTTCACCAACAGGCTCACCAGCAGGATTGCCGGCAGCACCATCGGCAACGGAGTGATCAAGATCTTCCTGGGAAAGACGAGCGGTCACTTCGGGCAAAGGAGGCGCAGGGACGGCATCAACAGAAGCTGCAGGAATCTGACTTGAAGATTCACCGCCGTGATCGCCTTACGCTTGGAGGATTCACTAGCTGAAACCACCGCACTGGCCCCAACCACCACCGACGGAACGCTATTCTTACGAGATTTTGCTCTGATAAAGTTCGGGTTGATCTTGGGAGCCACTATGCAAAACAACAAAAAACAGATCGTATCGATACGAGTAAATAAACGACAGCAACAATGGGGAAACCCTAGTTTTCTAAAGCTTCGACAGACCACAAACTAAACCCCAAGTATAACTACTGTGCAGTTTACTTCGGGGGAAGAGGGGAAAGAGATGAGAAATAAAAAAACTCACTTGTTCAGAAATGGATAGAGCTGTCGTTGGAGTACGAGGAATACGGAGGCAGGCCGAAGGACGAAAGGTTGCTTTGGCACTTTAGCAAATCTATCTTGCAGAAGTCAGGATAGATGGAGAGTACCCACGAAGGCTTTAAATAGCCTCGGGTATAAGACGATGGTTGAAGGCTAAGGACAACCGACGACCCGGGAGCCCCCGAAACCGCAAGATCAAATGTCGAAGGGATGCCACATGGAAACATGTGGAAGCGAGCACCTGATGCAGAGAAACCTCCAATCGTCGCACTGCCATTAAAATAATGGATGTATTTTCGATTCATTGGAAACAGTGAATGGTACACAAAAGCAGGAAAACGTTTGAACTTCGCAGAAGGGAAACGTGCGGACTTTGCAATAAATGAAGTAGTGGGGAAGATTAACGTATCTTCCCGAAACGCATCTTCACAATATTTCTATAAGATCATTATTCGGCGAGGAATGAAAAGTTAAGTGATAAGTTTTATCATTAATACTTTGATATTCAAGGCAATACTTCGGCAGGAGACGGGGAAATTTTGAGGCCAACATGAATAAAGAAATGTCTATTCATTAAATTGAGGGTACATCTTTACAAAAGAACAACTCCCTAAGCCTTTTCTCCATTATTGCCGGAGGGACCCTGGTCGGGATGACTTTTATCAGGACCATGAGAAGAGCCTTCCTCAAGAGTGGCATCGACTAAATCCTCTACAGCAACAACTTGAGACTCGGCTTGTGATTTCTCCTCTGGAAGTGCCGGCTCGTCATCTAGATATGCCTCATATTGAGGGTCAGCTGGAAAAGGATCATCTACTCCCCGAGCCCGGTCTGGAAGATCCATACCAACTTTCCCGAAGACCTCTCGGGTGGCATACCTCACGAAAAGGAGCAAGTGTCGAAGTCCTGGGATCGTTCCAAGGATCTGCTCCCAAACGTCGTTTCGCCCCATGCGATAAGCCCGAATGTTGTAGAAACCTAGCAATTCGGAGAAAGGTACGCTGTTCGGGTATTTCCGAATGCACTCCTTCCGAAGGTCCGGCTTTATATGCTCGGGCTTGCTAGGGATTGCCAACTTCGGATGTTCTTCGAGCTCCCTACTTTTGATTTCAAGGCTGTCACCAAACAACGTGGCAGCTGCCTTTTGCTTCCTGGCCTCGCGCTCGCAGCAGAGACACGAATTTTCGAAGCTTCAAGAGCTTCCTTGAGGGAGATCACTTCTTCCTCATGCTTTTTCTGCAGCTCCACGGTAGCTGCAGTTAGCTGGTCTATTTCAGAATTGGCCTTGGCCAATTTCTCTTCACAAGTTTGCAGCAAGGAGCTGGTGCGACTAACCCGGCTCAATGCTTCCATGTGTTGATAAAAGCTCAACACAACATTCCTGGGAAGACGGAAGATATCAGAAGAACTCATAAGAAATTATGAAAACATAAGTAAGCAAGAAGACCGGTACCTTGTAGATTGACTAATAAGGGAGGTGTCATCCAGGGCTTCAAACTCCTGGCGATCAGAAGGAGCAAGACTAAGGGAGCTCCACTCTGCAGCTTTCTCAGGATCCCGAGTGACCTTGTCGGTCCTCTTCAGGGTCCACTGGGGGATGAAGACTTCCTCACCACCCGTCGAAGCTTTAGATTTTTTGTTGGAGGGAGCATCAATTGTGTCATGCCTCCTCTTGGTTCGGACGGAGGAGGAGACGTTAGCCCTCTCCACCATTGGTTTCTTCCCTTTACCCGAAGCATCAGCTATAGGCCTGATATTCCTGATACCCCTGTAAGAGGGGTCGGGAGAGGGAAGAGAAGCCTCTTGATCTGCAGTCAAGACCACGGGCGATCGTTGCTCGGCTGTCACAATGGCCCTAGCGGCCTTCACCCTGCAGCTTTCGGGGTTCGTTCGGGAGGCACTGCAAAGAAGAAGGACAAGAATCAGAATTCAAGACATATCACTTCAGTCAAATCAAAGGATGATGGTTAGAAGCTCACAATGAGCCAAGCCTCAGTACTGAAGGATGGAGTTATACTCCATTTCATATCCATGTATCTCTTGATACCACGGAATGGATTTGATCTTCCTGATGGCCGCCTCGTCTTCTCTGGATAAGGGAAGGCCCCGGTTACTTTCGGACGAAGAAGTAAACCTCCTCCAGGTGGTCGGGAAGTTAAGATCTGATGGAGGCGCTCGACAGAAAAAGTATCGTTCGCACCATCTTTTGTGATTAGAAGGGCAAGTTCCTTTGACAAGGATGCTGCCCCTCCAATCAAGTTCAGCCTTATTGCGTTTGGAAAGAAAGACCCATCCGGGAGGATGGGAGATAGAAAGAACATGAAAATGTACAAAAAGAGAAAGAGATGGCGTAATGCCAAGCTCAAAACACAAACCCAAGAAGCCGACGATGAGACGCCAGCTATTGGGGAGGAGCATTCCGGGACAAATGTTCCAGTGATTCAAAACTGCGGAGAATAAAGGATTAAAAAAGGGAAAGCGAACCCCGCTTTCCAGTGCATCTATGTACAAAGAAAATTCACCCGAAAGGGATGAATCAACCCTCTCATCGGGGTGGGGAGCCCTAACTTTGATATGAGGAAGGAAGGTCAAAATCTTGGACAGCTGAAAGAAGGGTTTCTCCATTATAAATGGAAGGAACAGACGAGCAGGGCCCACCATTGGACCCGGAGGTTTGAGGCTGCCTAGAAGACTCGACGATCTTGGAAGACCCAGACTCGACAAGGACAGGGGAAGTTTCGGTTTTTCTTTCAAAACCTTTTTGAGAAACTTCAGTGAACTCCTGCCAGAGGACGGTTAGGGTTTTGTTATCACTATCCGACTGTTCGGGAGTAGGAGAAGCAAAAGCATCACTGCTATCACCAACATGGGGTACTAAAGAAGCCCTATCGTCCGCCATTACTCGTTTGAGTAAACTACAAAAAGAAAAGACCAGGTAAACTTACTGATTCAGTGAGACGGAAGCTTGAGAGTAGGAAGGCGAGAAGCAGACAACAAAGGTTCAAATTCCAGATAGGAAGAATGAAACCTACGAGGACAACGAACCGCTTTTAAAACTCCTGCACGAGTGTTCGGGAATCTGAACGATCGAGATTGATTCAAAATCAACGATCAAGATTCAAAGACGTTTTGAAAGTTTGAACTCACGAATCCGAAATAGACGTTCGGAAACCGTCGCTTGGATGACGTGAGCCACGACAGATCAACTGCAACGAAGACATGTGGCCTTACACTCACAACGCTCGAGGAAAAGTGACCACCGCATTAAATGTGATATGACATTTAATGAAGCACGCAGAGATCATCACCTGACGACGAACCCAGTTAAAAACCAAGCCCTCGGGATCGACCGAACGCTTGGTCTGGGGGGCTCGTGATATGGAGAGTTTATGATCTGACCGGGTTCATACCTGGTCCGACCCTTGACCCCGGTCGAGACGGAGAAAACCGAATCGCTCCCGAGTGAGCCGGAGCCCGAAGATGGCTTGCTGAAGAAGAAAGATTATTCTGCTGCAAGCGTGCCCTAATCTTACTTATGGATTAGGGTAATCACCCTGATGACAGCAGACTCAAACTGACGGCTGCGGATAATCATCATCAAAGGGATAACTATCGCATAACCTAACGGTTATCTCAGGAGTCCTCTACTAGTCCAAACTAGTAGAAGTCTATCGCTCAACGGATCTTATTGATGAGATGCAACGACTACCCGAAGAAGGCTCGAGTGCATCCAACGAAGGAGATTCGAAGGTACACTCTATATAAACCTCACTACCATACAAGGTGAGGGAGGGATCAATCGATCAAAAAGAATACTATCTGAGACTCAGGTTCAGATACATACTGATAGATCCAAACTATCAGCGTTCTGCTATCTAGATCACCTTTCCCGTTTCTTCATTCATTAGCTCTGTGCTTCTAGCAGAGCCGTTTGTGATTAAGTTCATCAACTGACTTAGCCTTCGGAGGTGGACTCCCGACCCCAGCGGTCGGGCCACATCTGACGCTTTCGTTTTGCAGGACATCACGTGGAGATCCAAGGGCTGAGCAGATTTTGGACGCATCAATACAATATCTATTCATAATTCATGCTTCCATTAAATCTGGGTTAATTAGCAGAAGGAGAACTGTTTGTACCCTTCGAAACGATGCAAAGTGAGATCTACTACAATGAAGGACAAGATGGACAACAGAAAGTAACACAGAGGTGTGGAAAATGTACATGTTGCAATAAGACCAATAGTTCGTGTGCTCAAATGTGTTGCCTTTATACCATCACTTGCCTAAAAAGATGTGAATTTAAGCCCACATCTTACAATTGTAAATCTTGTCCTACATGAAGTATTTAGCTAACTACCATTGAATAAAAAATAAATAAATAATAAAATACTTGAAAAACTTCGAGTTCAAATTAATGTTTTTCAGATTTTATCAGATAATTAGAATAAACTTATGAGTCTCATTGTACTGTCCACATATTATATCTACTTCAAGAGTAAATATTGAAATAGTGAAGGCAAGATGGGCTAGGTCTCAAAGCAAGTGAAAAAACTTAAACAGTATAAAGGCTTTCCGTAATAGGAGTAATCAATTGTAAATACTAGAAACATATTTCCTTAGTCAATGGTAAATTTATAAATATATTTTCGCAAATCTCACATTCTCAAATATATAATCATGTATTTCCACAAATCTCACATTTCAAAATCAATAATCTTGCATGTTTTCCCTAAATATCTAAATAAATTTTCAAAAATAAAAGTTAGGGTTAGGGATAGGGTAAATCATGGTCACCTGACCCTATGAAACTAGTCACGGCCAACCCAACCCTACCCCCCCCCCTATGAAGATTAATCAAGGCGGGTTGGGTAGGGACGATCCTGTCATGGTCGGGTTAGGGTTGGGGATTTTTAAACATTGATAGGGTTGAGAGGCTTGGGTTTCAATATCAGTTTCTAGAGTAGGGTTAGGGTTCGGGGCTAGCCCACCCAACCCGGCCCATTGATTCCCCCCTAGTTTTATCAGTTTCAGATGTGAACCTACCCGTGTCATGTGGCGAAGAAACGTCTGGGGAGCAGTATGTGCTTCCCCTACGAGAAGATAATCCAGACTAGATTTCTAACCTAAGAACGATATGAAAAATGATATTGTAAATGGTTAGGTCAAGTTTGGGTTAACATAGAAAAAAACACAGTACTTAGTTGTTTGGGAAATTGAGGCATCAATTGGGCTATTTATGACCAAAGATAATTCTTTTGAAACAATTTTTCATAGCATATACAAGTATAACTCCATTTGTGTAGATGATACGAGGAGAATTTTGGCAAGACTCAAGGAGAGGCTTTACACTTCATCTCTTGATGCTTGGTACATAAAAAGAGTCTCCAATTTATGGTCGAAGAAGAGAAATAGTTAAATAAGTAAAATAAATGAAAGGAAGAAAAACTGAATTAAAAGCCTCATAAAAGTGACTCAAAAAACTGAACTATAAAATGGAAAATTAGAAGACTTAAATTTGAATAAATAAGGAATCCGGATATGGACTCTCTAATACCCTTTTGTATTCAATCAATTAGACATTTGTATTAGTAATAAATGATGTCTATAATGGTCAATTAAAATTTATGCATAGGCCATTTAACTTCCATGGCCAATATAAGGTGATTGATAAATATCTCATGCAATTGCACGTGACACTTTTACTAGTAATCAATAAATTTATATATAAAGTGCGAATCAGAGTTGCCAACACAGAGTTATTCTAGTGGTTGAAACTAATACTTCTTAGTGAAGAGGTCGTAGGTTCGACTCTGCTGAGGCATATTAATATCCCCATCCCCCTGCTTTGTACGCATCAGAGTTATGAAGCTGTGAAATGTTTAAAAAACAAAAAGGGGTTGAAAATTGGTGAAATCTCATTATTATCAAAAAATAATAATAAGAGCGAGTTGTTGCATTGCCTAACTCCAGCAATCATTTTACTTCCACCAAACAATGACTAAATTAACTCCATTCTCTCATTTGCCCTCGTCTTCCCTTAAAATGTGACGATAATATAAGAATTGATCAAATAAACTATTTTAGACTAACTGGTGTTAGCAATAGAGGGCCTGATTGATAAATTGGATAACTTAAGGGGTGGTGTTGAAAATTTTCCATTTTTAGACAATTTTTCTTTTTATCCGACACGAGGACGGTTGTTAATCCATGAATTAAATTCTTGTATATTGAAGGATCTTGCTGGTTTTTTTATTTTTTTTATTTTTATTTTTTTCTTTCTCTCTCCTCTTTTCCCCCCTAAAATTTAGTAATACATTTAAATTATATAAATCATTGAATGCGAAACTATGTATTTTTGGGGAAATTTTTTGTTGCCTCCGTATATTATAATTCAATTACTAAAGGGACATATTCTTTATGAAACTATTATTGGCATGACCGGTTGGACCATCCCGGATCAACTATGATGCGAAAAATTATTGAAATTCAATTGTCATCCATTGAAGAAGCAGAAGATTATTCAATTAAATAAATGAATTTTCTTGTGTTGCTTGTTCTCAAGAAAAATTTATTATTGGATATTCACTAGCTAAAGTTGAGATTGAACATTCTACGTCTTTGAAATGTATACAGGGTGACATATATGGGCTCATTCACCCATCTTGTGGACCATTCATATAATATATGATTTTAGTAGATGCATCTATAAAGTGGTCACATGTTTGTTCATTATGAACTCGCAATTTGGTGTTTGCGAGATTGTTTGCTCAAATAATGAGATTAAGAGCATAATTTATGGATTATAAGATAAAGACAATTTGTCTTGATAATGCTGGTGAATTTACATCTCAGGCTTTATGATTATTGTATAACAACTGAGATCACAATTGAATAACCTGTTATTTATGTTTATATTCAAAATGGTTTGGTAAAATTATTTATTAAATATCTTCAATTAATAGCTAAACCATTGTTTTTTAGAACAAAGCATCATTTGTGAGCATCAAGCCAAAATGTTGTCATAAATTCTCCCTTTTATAATTGGCTTATGGTCAGAAGCCAAATATTTCTCATCTTAAAATTTTTTGATGTGCGGCTTATGTTCCAATTGCTCCAACACAGCGCACAAAGATGAGCCCCCAAAATAAAGTTGGGAATATATGTTCGATATGAATCTCCTTATATAATTCAATATATTGTCAATGATAGGAGATTTATTTAATGAATTAGTTTTTCCAACATGAGGGGGAGAGAATAAACAGTTGGAAAAAAAGATTGATTGTATGCATTATCATTATCTCATTAGATCCTTGCACTGAGCACTGTGAACTTGAAGTTCAAAGAATAATGCAACAAATATTATGAACCAACTGTCAGATTTGCTGACCTGCTAAGAGTTACTAAATCTCATATTACAGCTGTAAATGCTCCAATTAGAATTGATGTCCTAGCCAATTACTTTTGATGGACCCTTTGTCGACAGTGAATGGTGCTTATTCTCTCTTACTTCAAGAGGAGTGTCATCACACAATTCATGAGGTCATTGCTCCCGCTCTCCCACACTCTTCCTTGGTTGTGACATATCGTCGTCATAGTTCCAAAAATGGTACCAAGAAACACTTTCATTGTGACTTTTTTGGCTTGGATGGCCATTCTGAATCCCGTTGTTTTAAGAAACATGGGTATCTCCCAAACGTGTTACAAAGTCCACTGCACCACCATCTCCAACGGTTCAGTCTCTTGTTGCAATTGTGGTCCCTTCTGCTGTTGCACCATCTTTCACCACAGATTAGTACCATAAACTCTTATCTCTGTTGGACTCTAGTAACATTACACCCTTGGCAAATGCTATAGGTAAAGTATCTACTCTATGGGTTATTGATCCTGGCGCCAATCTTCATATGGTTTCAGATTTGTCTTTATTTCATTCGGATAGTCTTGTTCCCCACACCCAATCCATTCGTCTTCCAAATGGTGGTTTTGCTCCTGTTACACATATTGGGAATTGCAGCCCCATACCCACTTTACTTCTCACGAACATCTTACATGTTCCTTCCTTTGGTTTTAATTTGTTATCTGTTACCCAACAACTTCAATGTGTGATACAAGACCTACGCACGAAGAATAGGATTGGGCAGGGTAAGGCGTACAATGGACTTTATTATTTGGAGTTGGATCATCCCGTTGCTATTGTTGTTTTCCCCGCCAAGGACCTTTGGCATTCTTGTTTAGGCCATCCATCTTTAAAAGTTTCTAGTTATATTGCACGTTTGGATTCGACTATTTCTTTTCATAAAAGTTGTGTTGCTCTATTTATCCTTTGGGTAAGCAAACTCGACTTCCTTTTCCATCTAGTACACTTTCTACCACCTCTTGTTTTGAATTGATACATTGTGACATGTAGGGACCTTACTTCGTTCCCTCAATTTGTGGTGCAAAATATTTTTTAACTATTGTGGAAGATTTTTCACGATGCACTTGGGTGTTTTTGTTAAATCATAAATCTGATGCTTGGTCCTGATTAAGGGAATATTTTGCTATAATCAAAACCCAATTTGGATACCAAATTAAACAACTCCGAATTGATAATGCTCGTGAGTTTTCTTAATTCCCATTCAAATGGATTTTTTACAACCCATGGTATTATTCATCAACATAGTTGCATTGATACACCGCAACAAAATGGGGTTGTTGAACGCAAACACTGTCACCTTCTTAATATGGCCCGTGCTCTATCCTTTCTAGCAAGTATACCTCATAAGTGTTGGGGTCATTGTGATTTAACAGCCGCTTACCTAATTAAACCATTTACCCACCTCGCTGCTATATGGTGAGTCACCACTTCAAGTTTTATTTGGTAGGATCCCTTCGTATTCTCATCTTTGAACTTTTGGATGCCTTTGTTTTGGTCATAACCATTCATCCATTCGTCATAAATTTGATCCCCGAGCATCGTATTTTTATTGGGTATCCATATGCACAAAAAGGGAATAAGATTTAGGATTTACAAACACATAAAGTTTACTTTAGTTGTGATGTCTCATTTGTTGATTTTTCTTTTCCTTTTTCAAATTGTCATCCTTATTATTGCCTATTTTACCCATTGCTGCTTCAAATATTGATAGTTTACCCATCTTGTCAAATCTACCCATATCAACTGCACCCTCTCTCCAACTGGTTGAAGAACCTTCTTCACCCAACTTCCCCTCCACCACCATCTCCCGACCATCTCGGGTTCATCGACTGCCACCCCATCTTAAAGACTATCATTGTTATGCCATGGGTGCCCAAGCTCCTCCTTCTGGCATAGGTACTCTCACTTATACTAATTGTTTTTTATCCTATTATAGATTATCCTCACCCCATTTCAAAAATCTCAAGGCCCTAAATGCTATAACTAAACCTACAAGCTTTGCTAAGGCTATTGTTTCACCTAATTGGAAGGAGACAATGGATAGTGAAATTGCAGCTCCTTAACTTAACAAGACTTGGTCTCTTGTACCTTTGCCCCCACACAAGAAACCCATAGGTTGTAAATGGGCTTACAAAATCAAATGGCATTTAGATGAGTCAATTGAACGTTATAAAGTGCGTTTGGTGGCAAAGGGTTATACTCAAATTGAAGGGGTTGATTTCCATGAGACATTTTCCCCCATTGCTAAGTTGGTTACTGTCAGAAGCCACTGTTGCTACCAAAGGATGGTCCTTGCATCAATTGGACGTCAACAATGCTTTTCTCCATGGCGATCTTGATGAAGAGGTATACATGACTCTTCCACCTGGTTATCATCGAAAGGGGGAGAAATTGGTTTGTTGCTTGCACAATCATTATATGGGCTTAAGCAAGCATCCCGTAATTAAATTTCCAAGCATTCTGGTGCCCTTATTGATCTTGGATATATATAGTCTAAGACAGGTTACTCTCTCTTTCTCTACTTACAGAGTCTTCATCTACCTTTGTGCTTGTTTATGTTGACGACATTTTAATTGTTGGGTCTAACAAAACTGTGATTTCCAACTTAAAGTCACTTCTTCGGCAACGTTTCTGGATTAAAGATCTTGGTTTTCTTAAACATTTCCTTGGTCTTGAGGTGGCACGTTCCAAGAAAGGTATTTTCATCACCCAACGAGAATACACATTGGACATCTTAACTGATGTTGGTTTCACAGGTGCTAATCAGACTCAATTTCCAATGAAACAACACCTCAAGTTGACTACTTATGATGTCCTTACCTGGTCCAGCACCATACAGTCGGTTTTTGGGCCGACTTGTTTATCTTACAATTACTCGCCCATATATTGTTCACACTATGAATATTCTTAGTCAATTCATGCATGAGCCTCGTAAACCTCAAATGGATGCTACTAATTACTTACTATGGTACCTCCATGGCACTCTAGAAGAAGGGAGTCTTTTATCTGGTGATAGTGAGTTATCACTTCGTGCTTATTGTGACTCAGATTGGGCAAGTTGCACTATTACTCAGGGATCTACCACTGGATATTGTGTATTCCTTGGTTCCAACCCTTTATCTTGAAAATCTAAAAAACAAGCCACTGTGTCCCGCTCATCTGCCGAGGATGAATATCGTGCTATGGCCATCACCACTTGTGAACTCATGTGGTTAGTTACATTACTCAAAGATCTTGGTGTCATGGTCCCTTGACCAACCTTTATTTTGTGACAATCAAGTTACTTTACATATTGCTAAGAACCCAGTCTTTCACGAGCACACTAAGCACATCAAGATTGATTGTCATGGGGTTCGCGATTAGGTTCGAAATGGTCTCATTCAGCCCACCTCCACCACTAGTGCTGCCCAAGTTGTTGATATTTTCACCAAGGCCCTTGGAAAAGATTTGTTTCACAGCCATAGAGGCAAGTTGGGAGTTCTTGACATTCACTTTCCAACTTGAAGGGAAGTATTAGTCGTGATAAGGATGATTTTCATCCTTTCCCTAATTGTCTCTAATTTGAATTCTTTCCTATTATTTTCTCATATTATTTGAATTCTTTCCATTCATCCTTCCTTCCATTCGAATTCTTTCGATACTATCTCATCCTTCCATTTCATCACTATCCTAATTTGGCTTGATTGGTTTCTCTATTGAAACCTTTCCATATATTGTATTTCCATACAAATATTTTCATATGTTGTATTTCCATGTTTTATAATCTTTCTTTTATTGTTAATTTTTATGTAACAGCATGGGATGTATGCTGCCTATATATTTGAGGTTCTCTCATATGAAATTATACAACAATTTTTCCTATTGAGGTTGTGTCTTAATATCTAGAGGTATATTGCGTAAAATCTTATATTGGATTCAATTATGGAGGTATAAAGAGATGAAAAAGAATTGATAATTTTTTTAAATACATTCTTTCTTCGGTAAATAATTTTTTTAAATATAATCATTCCAAGTACATGTGATGCTTTATATGTTTATATTGATCTAGCATTTTGATAACAGATTCTTGTACTTTATGGGGCTAGCTTTCAAATTCCTCTTAATTATTGTTTTTAGTTGGAAAGACAGTGCTCAACATAGATGCAATACCCTGTGACGCATCGATAGGGGACTTCCCAAGTGACACTGATTGCCTATATTGGTGCTCAATGAAATACCCAAATAGCAAGGCATATTATTATAGTCCAACATATCCTTTTACTCAGTGTATTTGCAAAATTTGTTGATCAAAGAAATTTATTAGACGAAGTTAAATAAGATGACAATGTTATTGTAACTGCACATTGTATCATAAATAAAGAAATAATTTGTACTAGTAGTTTCATCTTTCCCTTTTCAACTACAAAAGTAGCAGGATAAGCACACTAAACATTGGTTTCTCTATTTATTTACAATAACTTGTTACTTTATATGGAAAGAGATAAATGTTGTATTTTTCAAAAAAAATTCAACCACAACCCAGTAATGTCTTAAGGCTAGTTTCAAGGTGGATAATGGATCTACAACTCCTACCATCAATAGATGACCCTATAGATCCACATGAGGAACTGCTAGAAGACTATACTCAATATAAAACTAATCTTTGTATATCCAATACTAATTCTTCTATGTTGCTTTGTGCAGGGATATATAACAAAAGAATAGAAAGTACAAGCTGGAGCATGGGTATCTATAGACATTGTCATATTCAATATCTTAGTTATGGAAGCATATCAACTGCAAACGAAGTTGCGGCGGATTTGGTGGCAATCCGAACAAGATTGAACAAAGCAAGACAATTGGGATTACAAATCAAGACCATTTGGTGCATTAGTTCCAGCATTTTGACTTTTTTACTTAGACCTAAAAAACCTTGGCCTATTAATCTTATTAATATTTTAACTATGGTTGCGGAGGTAACAAAATGTGTTGACTACTCTGGGTTTCAATCTACCATGCTCTAGGAGAAATTTGCTAGTATAGCTAAAGTAGCATCTAATAGTAGTCTTGTCTATATGGAGTCACAAACTCCCATGTCAACGTTTTTAAGCTTTTCCTTTTATCATCAAAAAATTATAAAAGGAGCAGTGGCAGAGCCACATTGGGGCTGGGGACATGGCCCCTCATAGTTTTTTAAAATTTTGAGTAGTTTTATATTTTTTTTTTTTCCTTATCTCTCACTTCACATGTGAAATACCACTATTTTCCCACGCAATAAAATAAAATAGAATAAAAGTTTAAGATAAAGATGATGAGTATGGATGTCATTCTTAATCATTAACTGATGGTTACAATTAAACCCATAGTTTTAAGGAATAAAAGAAGATAAATCCTTATTAAAAACTTACTCACGATCCATTAATTTCTCCCTATTTATTCTCTCATACTTTCATTCCTATTTTATTGTCTCCTAAATCTCATCTTTTATTCCCTATTTCTTCTCTCTTTCTTATCTCACACTTCTCAAAAACATTAGAGTAGTTAGTAGACATTGTAGTAATCCTAAATCTTATCTACAATTATCAGGTATTCACTCTTTCTATCTCAAATTATTCATCTCTCATTCTCACTTAGGATTTTTCTAGTATTTTTTTTTTAGAAATCATAATTGATTTTTATTTATTTATTTATTTATTTCATTGTTCTTTCTTTCTCCTAAAATTTCGATTCTACTAATAGCAATTTAAATCTTGTTAAATCATGAATTTTTAGTCTTTAAAGTTTCTCCTAAAATTTCAATTTCTAGTAATATTTTTGAATCCCTAAACTTTCGATTCCTACCAATGGCAATTTAAATTTTAAGTTTTATTAGTTGGATGTTTAGAATTTCAGCCATTAATATTATTAGATCTAATTATAGTCATTAATTTTTTTTTTTTACTTAATCTATGGAGATTGACTGTTTTCCCCATATTTAGTTAATAAACTTTAAATCTATCATTTTCCTACAATTTCTCCCGCAATTTTTTCCCACCTTTTTCTTTCATGATTTTTTAAAGTTTTTCTCCCACAACCACTAACTATGCTTCAATATGTTTTTTATAATTTACATAAAATTATGTTATCTATATTTTATTCATCGTATTAATTTACCTAAATTTTTAATTTGGACCTCACGTCTGAATATAATAAAATAATTCAGAGGTGGGTCCCGCATTAGCCCACGTAATATGTATGGTGAAAAAACATTAATGCTCGTCCAATGGAGAGGTGATTCAGACTCCTTATTCCCCCCCCCCCCCCCCAAATGTTCAATCTTGACTCTACTCCTAAAAAGGAGCCTAGTCATATATGCACCATGGATCGAGTCTGAATACCTCCTTGTCAAGGGAGAAAGTATTTATATCCTTTACAATTGACATTCATAGAATCAAGAGAAATTTTAGGTTTTTTTTTTTTTTTTTCTTCCCGGTTTGTGACAAGGGAGAACGGAAAATATAGAGAGATTTTAGGGATTTTTTTGATTTTGTTTTTAATTAAGATCTGATGCGTCCAAAATCTGCTCAGCCCTTAGATCTCCTCGTGATGACCTGCAAAACAAAAGTGTCAGATGTGGCCCGACCGCTGGGGTCGGGAGTCCACCTCCGAAGGCTAAGTCAGTTGATGAACTTAATCACAAACGGCTCTGCTAGAAGCACAGAGCTAAGGAATGAAGAACTGGGAAAGGTGATCTAGATAGCAGATCGCTGATAGTTTAGGTCTATCAGTATGTATCTGAACCTGAGTCTCAGATAGTATTCTTTTCGATCGATTGATCCGTCCCTCACCTTGTATGGTAGTGAGGTTTATATAGAGTGTACCTTCGAATCTCCTTCGTTGGATGCACTTGAGCCTTCTTCGGATATTCGTTGGATCCGATCAGTTAGATCCGTTGAGCGATAGACTTCTACTAGTTTGGGCTAGTAGAGGACTCCTGAGATAACCTTTAGGTTATGCGATGGTTATCCCTTCGATAATGATTATCCGCAGCCGTCAGTTTGAGTCTGCCATCATTAGGGTGATTACCCTAATCCATAAGTAAGATTAGGGCACGCTTGCAGCCGAATAAGCTTTCTTCTTCAGCAAGCCATCTTCCGGATCTGGTTCGCTCGAGAGCGATTCGGTTTTCTCCGTCTCGACCGGGGTCGAGGGTCGGACCAGGTATGAACCCGGTTTGATCATAAACTCTCCATATCACGAGCCCCCCAGACCAAGCGTTCGGTCGATCCCGAGGGCTTGGTTTTTAACTGGGTTCGTCGTCAGGTGATGATCTCTGTGTGCTTCATTAAATGTCATATCACATTTAATGCGGTGGTCACTTTTCCTCGAGCGTTGTGAGTGTAAGGCCACATATCTCGTTGCAGTTGATCTGTCGTGGCTCACGTCATCCAAGCGACGGTTTCCGAACGCCTATTTCGGATTCGTGAGTTCAAACTTTCAAAACGTCTTTCAGTCTTGATCGTTGATTTTGAATCAATCTCGATCGTTTAGATTCCCGAACACTTGTGCGGGAGTTTTAAAAGCGGTTCGTTGTCTTCGTAGGTTTCATTCTTCCTGTCTGGAATTTGAACCTTTGTTGTCTGCTTCGCGCCTTCCTGCTCTCAAGCTTCCGTCTCACTAAATCAGTAAGTTTACTGGTCTTTTTCTTTTTGTAGTTTATTGAAACGAGTAATGGCGGACGATAGGGCTTCTTTAGTACCCCATGTTGGTAATAGCAGTGATGCTTTTGCTTCTCCTGCTCCCGAACAGTCCGATAGTGATAACAAAACCCTAACTGTCCTCTGGCAGGAGTTCGCTGAAGTTTCTCCAAAAGGTTTTGAAAGAAAAACCGAAACTTCTCCTATCCTTCTCGAGTCTGGATCTTCCAAGATTGTCGAGTCTTCTAGGCAGCCTCAAACCTTCGGGTCCAATGGTGGACCTGGCTCTGTTCCCTCCATTTACAATGAGGAAACCCTTCTTTCAGCTGTCCAAGATTTTGATCTTCCTTCCTCATATCAGGTTAGGGCTCCCCACCCTGATGAGAGGGTTGATTCATCCCTTTCGGGTGAATTTTCTCTGTATATAGATGCACTGGAAAGCGGGGTTCGCTTTCCCTTTTTTAATCCTTTGTTCTCCGCAGTTTTGAATCACTGGAACATTTGTCCCGGAATGCTCCTCCCCAATAGCTGGCGTCTCATCGTCGGCTTCTTGGGTTTGTGTTTTGAGCTTGGCATTACGCCATCTCTTTCTCTTTTTGTACATTTTCATGTTCTTTCTATCTCCCATCCTCCCGGATGGGTTTTTCTTTCCAAACGCAATAAGGCTTCTCTTCCCTCTCCCGACCCCTCTTATAGGGGTATCAGGAATATCAAGCCTGTAGCTGATGCTTCGGGTAAAGGGAAGAAACCAATGGTGGAGAGGTCTAATGTCTCTTCCTCCGCCCGAACCAAGAGGAGGCATGACACAATTGATGCTCCCTCCAATAAAAAATCCAAAGCTTCGACGGATGGTGAGGAGGTCTTCACCCCCCAGTGGACCCTGAAGATGACCGACAGGGTTACTCGGGATCCCAAGAAAGCCGCGAGAATGGAGCTCCCTCGGTCTTGCTCCTTCGATCGCCAGGAGTTTGAAGCCCTGGATGACACCTCCCTTGTTAGTCAATCTACAAGGTACCGGTCTTCTTGCTTACTTATGTTTTCATAATTTCTTATGACTTCTTCTGATATCTTCCTCCTTCCCAAGAATGCTGTGTTGAGCTTTTATCAACACATGGAAGCATTGAGCCGGGTTGGTCGCACCAGCTCCTTACTGCAAACTTGTGAAGAGAAATTGGCCAAGGCCAATTCTGAAATAGACCAGCTGACTGCAGCTACCGTGGAGCTGCAGAAAAAGCATGAGGAAGAAGTGATCTCCCTCAAGGAAGCCCTCGAAGCTTCGAAAATTCGTGTCATTGCTGCCGAGCGCGAGGCCAGGAAGCAAAAGGCAGCTGCCACGTTGTTTGGTGACAGCCTTGAAATCAAAAGTAGGGAGCTCGAAGAACATTTGAAGTTGGCGATCCCTAGCAAGCCTAAGCATATAAAGCCAGAGCTTCGGAAGGAGTGCATTCGGAAATACCTGAACAGCGTACCTTTCTCCGAGTTGCTAGGTCTCTACAACATTCAAGCTTATCGCATGGGGCAGAACGACGTTTGGGAGCGAATCCTTGGATCGATCCCTGACTTCGACACTGCTCCTTTTCGTGAGATATGCCACAAAGAGGTCTTCGGGAAAGTTGGTATGGATCTCCCGGACTGGGCCCAAGAAGAAAATGATCCTTTTCCAGTTGACCCTCAATATGAGGCATACCTGAATGACGAGCCGACACTTCGAGAGGAGAAATCACAAGCCGAGTCTCAAGTTGTTGTTGTAGAGGATTCAGCCGATGCCGCTCTTGAGAAAGGCTCTTCTCATGATCCTGAGAAAAGTTCTCCCGACCAGGGTCCCTCGGGCAACAATGAAGAAAAGGCTTAGGGAGTTGTCTTTTTGTAAAGATTTACCCTCAATTTAATGAATAGACATTTCTTTTTTCATGTTGGCCTCTATATTTCCCCATCTCCAGCCGAAATCTTCCCTTGAATATCAAAGTATTAATGATAAAACTTATCACTTAACTTTTCATTCCTCGCCGAATAATAATTTTGTAGAAATATTGTGAAGATGCGTTTCGGGAAGATGCATTAATCTTCCCCACTACTTCATTTATTGCAAAGTCCGCACGTTTCCCTTCTGCGAAGTTCAAACGTTTTCCTGCTTTTGTATACCATTCACTGTTTCCAATGAATCGGAAATACATCCGTTATTTTAATGGCGATGTGACGATTGGAGGTATCTCTGCATCAGGTGCTCGCTTCCACATGTTTCCATGTGGCATCCCTTCGACCGTTGATCTTGCTTTTTGCGGATTTTGAAGCGTCATTTCGATCTAGGTCATCGGTTGTCCTTAGCCTTCAACCGTCGTCTTATACCTGAGGCTATTTAAAGCCTTCGTGGGTACTCTCCATCTATCCTGACTTCTGCAAGTTAGATTTGCTAAAGTGCCAAAGCGACCTTTCGTCCTTCGGCCTGCTTCCATATTCCTCGTACTCCAACAACAGCTCTATCAACATCTGAACAAGTGAGTTTTTTGATTACTCATCTCTTTCCCCACTTCCCCCCTGAGTAAACTACACAGTAGTTATACTTGGGGTTTAGTTTGTTGGTTTGTCAGAAGTTTTAGAAAACTAGGGTTTCCCCGCTGTTGCTATTGTTTATTTCTGTACTGATACGACTGTTTTTTTTTTTTTTTTTTTTTTTTTTTTTTTTTTTTTTTGCATAGTGGCTCCCAAGATCAACCCGAACTTTATCAGAGCAAAATCTTGCAAGAAAAGCGTTCCGTCGGTGGTGGTTGGGGCCAGTGCGGTGGTTTCAGCTAGTGAATCCTCCAAGCGTAAGGCGACTGCTGGCGATGAATCTTCAAGTCAGATTCTCGCAGTTTCTATTGATGCCGTCCCTATGCCTCCTTTGCCCGAAGTGATCGCTCGTCTTTCCCAGGAAGATCTTGATCACTCCGTTGCCGATGGTGCTGCTGGTGAGCCTGTTGGTGAGCCTATTGGTGCACCCCCGAAGGAGACTCTTCGGGCATCTGAGGCAACTATGTTGGCGTCTGATGAAGGTGTGGTCCCAGCAGGTGCTGCTCCTATTTCTAACTCTAGTGCTTGTTTGGCATCCTCCTCCTCTCCTTCTGAGTTGGAGGATTTTGCCACTAGGAAGCGTCGTCGGGTGACAAGTGATGAAGCTCATCCTTCGCCTGAATTACTGTCAAACGAGTTTGACAGAGCGTTGGAATGGTGTATTGCTGCTCGAATGACTTCTGAGAGCTCAGTTCTTTCCAAACTTCCAGATGAAGTCTTTACGAAGTCACTGGTAATGTAAGTCTTTCTTCATTATCCTCGATTCTGAAAATTTTCTTTTTCTGCTCCTTGCTAACTCGAAAGTTGTTTGCAGGAGTCTTGCTGGTAACTTCCACAACCAAGTGGAAGCAATTTCTAGGCTCAGTAGGTTGAGCAATGAAGTTTCTAGGCTTCGGGAGATCTCTGAAGCTAAAGATGCTGAGATTGCTCGCCTTCGGAAACTAGCTTGGGAGGTGGCAGGGGAAAAAATTCGATGATTGGTCGTCTTCAGTCGGATTTGGATGATGCCAGGGAGAAGATCCGGCGACTGGAGCGAACTGTTGGAAAGTCAGGAGCCAAAGGATCTGAAACGTTACTTGAAAGGCAAGCTGTCGTTCCTTTGCCCGAATCCCTTCCAACTGATGCTCGCAGAGCCTGCGTCTTCAAGTATTTACACAGTAAGCCTTTTGTTGATATGCCGAATGCTTATAACTTGCAGGTGTACCGGGATGGTGAGAACGAAGTATGGGAATCAATATTAAGGAAGGATCCTCATTTTGATACGACTCCCTACAGGTCTTGTTTGCCATCCTGAAGTATTTACCGACCTGGGTATTCCTCCTCCCGACTGGACCAAGGATAAGATTGATCCTCCACCTTCCGATCTAGATATTATGCAATATCTGGAAGATTCTCCTGTTTATTCTCCGCTAGAAGAAGTCAATTATGACAAGCTTGTACTGAATGCGAGTTTGGTCGAGGACCATTCTTCTCCTGGACAAGCTGGACAAAGAGTATGAAATTGCGGAGGATTTTATGCATACCGAAATATTTTTGTAATCCTCATTTCTTCTCTTCTTTTCCTTGAATCCCCACCAATGGTTGACTCATATGTTTGTTCTAGCAAAGTCGTGTCGATCTTGTATAACTTGTTAACAGTCACCTATAATGACTTTCTTCTTTGATCGAAGATTGTATCCAGCTCTTGTAATTGTTTTGATACTGGCCTCTTTGGATCTTTTGAAGAAATAAGAAATTACTTTATCTTGAACTTTGCTAGCCACTTGAATCGTCGTTGTATTAGGTCTTAATTGTGTGAAACAATGCCTTTACTTAAGGATTTCCGGAGAAATACAATAAGTCTGAAAAGGAACTCACTCGGGTTTTAAACCGATGCCTTTACTTAAGGATTTCCGGAGAAATACAATAAGTCTGAGAAGGAACTCACTCGGGTTTTAAACCGATGCCTTTACTTAAGGATTTCCGGAGAAATACAATAAGTCTGAGAAGGAACTCACTCGGGTTTTAAACCGATGCCTTTACTTAAGGATAATTCAAAAATTCAATAAGTCTCGAAGGAACTCACTCGGGTTTCAAACCGATGCCTTGCAAAAGGAACTCACTCAGATTTTCATCCGATGCCCCGACTTAAGAAAGGTCGAAAAATTTCCATAAGTATTGAAGGACCCATACGAATATTCATCCGATGCCTTATAGTTGGATCTTGTTCTTGAATGTGGTGTATGATGCCCCCCAATCAAAAGATAGTTTGTTGAAAGCCAAAAATTGCATTGATTGAGTTGAAAATGATTACATCGCGAACAAAATTGAAATCATCCTCAAGGATAAAACTTTTTGAGATGCCTAGCATTCCACGAACGATCCAACTCTTTCTGGGAATTGATGTTCTTCAGCCTGTAAGCTCCTGAATCGACCGGTTTCACAACCATATAAGGTCCTTCCCAGGAAGGGTCCAACTTTCATTGGTGACGCGGGTCAGAAGCTAGGGTGTTTCTCAACACCAAATCTCCGGCTAAGTACCGACGATTCTTCACTCGAGTATTATAATGAGACGCTATCCTTCTTTGATAATGTTTAGTTTGTGCTATTGCCTTTGCCCGAACTTCGTCCAACAAATCAAGACTATCAAGTAGTCCTTGTTCATTTGCTTTTTCCTCGAACTCACGATCCCGTAATGTCCCCGCCATTATCTCCACTGGTGCCAATGCTTCGAATCCATATGCCAACCTGAATGGAGTTTCTCCTGTAGGTGTTCGAACCGTAGTTCTATAAGCCCACAGTACATTATGTAGTTCTTCGACCCAAGAAGCTTTGTCAGCTTCGAGTCTTCTCTTTATTCCTTCCAGTAGCGTTCGGTTAGTAACCTCTACCTGTCCATTGCTTTGGGGGTATGCCACCGAGGACATACGATGCTCGATCATATATGTTCCACAGAATTGCTCAAATTGTGGACAGTCGAACTGAGTACCATGGTCAGTGACAATGATCTTTGGAATCCCAAAGCGATATATGATTGATTCAAGCACAAATTTCTCCACTTTTTTCTTAGTAATTGCCGCCAGTGCACTGGCTTCTACCCATTTTGTGAAGTAATCAATTGCTACTATCGGATATTCCCGTCCCTTTGATGCCTTGGTGAATTTGCCCATGATATCAATTCCCCACATTGCAAAGGGAATGGGATTTAGAATTGAAGTCATAGTTTCCGCCGGGCGCTTCGATCTTGTAGCATGAATTTGGCAGTTACCACATCGACGAACGTAGTCCATAGCAACCTCTTGGACCTTAGGCCAATATAACCCAAGTCTTAGAATTTTGTGAGCCAGGGCTCGGCCACCCATGTGAGCTCCACAAATTCCTTCATGAACCTCAGCCAAAGCTGATTTTGCTCCTTCGGGGCCTATACATCTCATAAGAGGTCCAGCATAAGATCTTTTGTATAGTCTCCCATTCCGAATGACAAATCTAGCTGATCGAATCTTGATCAACCTTGCCTCTCTTGGATCCTCGGGTAATTTGTCATCCCTTAGATACTCGATTATTGGATCCATCCAGCAACGTTCGCTTCAATATAAGAAATTTCTTTCTCATGATAACTCGGAAAAGTTATCTCTTCAATGTAGACCGAAGGGTCTAGATTCTTTTCCTTGGCATTGGCTAGTCGGGATAGCTCATCGCCACTGAATTTTCATTCCTCGAAATCTGAGATATCTTCAAATTCCGAAATTGGTTTTGAAATGCCTGCACTATCTCTTGATATTTTTGCAAGCGTGGTTCTTTAATGCCATACTCCCCCTGGACTTGGTTGACTATAAGCTGAGAGTCACTATAAATAGTAACATCTGCAATAGCTAATGCTTTTGACAACCGAAGTCCTGCTATCAGGGCCTCATATTCCGCTTCGTTATTACTTGCATCAAATGCGAATCTCAAAGCATATCGAATAATAAATCCTGCTGGACTTTTTAATAGAATTCCAGCGCCTGCTCCATCTTTATTACTCGAACCATCCACATATACCTCCCAAGTGGTTGGTATAATGGGATCCTCAATGGTGGGCTCCACTGGTGCAATAGTTTCTACTACAAAGTTGGCTAATGCCTGAGCCTTGATTGCAGTTATGGGCTAAAAGCCCACTTGGAACTCGCTGAGCTCAACCGACCAGGATACCATCCTTCCAGACAAATCAGGTTTGTTAAGAACTTTACTAAGAGGAAAAGTTGTAAATACATCAATTGGATGAGCACTGAAAATATGGCCTTAGCTTCTGGCGGCCATCATGAGAGCCGAGCACTGCTTCTCAATCTGCGAATATCTCGTTTCCGCATCTAGCAACACGTAGCTTACATAGTAAATCGGCCACTTGTTTTTTATCTTTCTCCCGAACAAGTACCTGCACCGACCGTCGAAAGGGACGTCGCTAGATATAGCTGTAATATTTCCCCCTTCTCTCGGCACGGACAGGATCGGTGGTTGTCCAAGTGCTTCTTTTAATTCCTCGAAAGCTTTCTCGGCACTCTTCGATCCACTTTGCTTCCTTACGCCCTTCGGGTCTTTAAGTGCCTTGAAGAAAGGCAAACATTTTTCTCCAGGACTTGGAGATAAATCGATTTAAAGCAACAACTCTCCCTGTCAAACATTGTACATCCCGAATGGTTTTGGGAGCCTCCATATCAATCGAGCTTGTATTTTGGCAGAATTAGCCTCAATTCCCCTCTCGTGATACCATGAAACCCAAAAATTTGCCCGAGGAGACTCCAAAGGCACATTTTTACGGGTTTAACTTCATTTGATGTTTCCGCAGATCGAGAAAACCTCGAGTCAAATCTGCAATATGATTTGCTTTTGTAAAGCTTTTCACTAGCATGTCGTCAACATAAGCTTCAACATTCTTTCCTATCAGCTCTTTGAAAATCTTGTTGACGGCCCTCGATATGTTGCTCCTGCATTCTTGAGGCCAAAAGGCATGACCTTGTAATAATAGCTCTCACGATCAGTCATGAAAGCCGTATACTTCTCATCCTCCTTATTCATAAGGATCTGTTATACCACGAGTAGGCATCCATGAAACTTAAAGTTTCATATCCTGTGATCGCATCTATTAAGAGGTCAATCCGAGGCAACGGGTAGCAATCTTTTGGGCAAGCTTTGTTTAGATCTGTGTAGTCTTTACACATCCTCCACTTCCCATTCGCCTTTTTCACCATCACCACGTTGGCCAACCAAGTTGGGCACTTGATTGGTTCTATGAAACCAGAATTCTTAAGTTTTTCAACTTCGCTTCGAACGGCTTCATACTTTTCAATGGAGAAATTTCTTCTTTTACGTATCATTGGTTTCGCCTTAGGGTCTATCCGAGTTTGTGCTCTGCAATGGCCCGATCGATCCGGGCATGTCCTCAGCAGACCATGCGAATACATCCTTATTCCGTTGAAGAAAAAACTTCAACTCATCTTTAAACTCTTCCAATTTGTTCGGACCCGATATAAGTAATCTTTTTCTCATCTTCGGTACACGCTGGATTTGCTCCGATTTCTCCATTGGTTCGGGCCTTTGCATCTCTGTCTCTTCCCGATCATCTCGAACTTCTATGGGGAGGGCAGTAACCTTCCTCGGACCCTCCTTGTCTTTTAAATAGGCAACATAACACTGCCGAGAGATCTTCTGGTCAGAGGAACTTGACCAATTCCCATATCAGCCGGGAATTTTATCTTCAGGTGTTTTGTCGAAACAATAGCACCTATCTTGGATAAAGATGGTCGCCCAAGAATCATATTATAGGCTGGTAGTTCTCGAACCACCAAAAAATTGATTCGGACAGTTGTTTCCTTAGGAAAACTTCCAATGGATAAATCCAACTGAACCGATCCTTCCGCTCTCGAGATGACCCCGCAAAGCCATATAGGTGTGTAGATGAAGGTTTCATCAAGTCCTGATCCACCTTCAATTTTTGATACACTTCGTAGGAAATTAGGTCAGCTGCAGACCCTGTATCAATCAAAACTCTATGCACTTCCCGCCGTGCAATCTCTACCTTGATGACTATAGCATCATCATGAGGTAAACAAACGTCTCTTTCGTCTTCCTCGCTAAAGGTGATAGAATCTTTACCATTCAGCTTCTTCCGTTTCTGCGCCTCTCCGGCTCCAACAAATTTGGATTTTGTTTTCAGACTCCGGAATGATCCGGGCTCTGGTCCCCCGAAGATGGTAAGGATCGGTGACCGAGTAGCAGCTTCAATCACCTCCTTGCCTTTTTTAGACTTCGGGGCCTCCCTCGATCGTTCTAAACTAACCGAACGATCCCTCTTTGGAGCAGCCGCACGTGGCCCACGTGGCTCCTCCCTTCTCCTACTAACAAAACTGGACAGATGTCCCTGAGATATCAATCTCTCAATATCTGCCTTCAGATGACGACAGTCATTAGTATAATGACCATAGTCCTTGTGGAATCGGCAATACTTTTCCCGATCCTGCTGCTCTTCGGGTTTCAAAAGAATTTTAGGCGGCCACTTTAAAATATTTTTTCTTTTGAGGATATTCAAAATATCAGCCCGAGGAGCATTCAATGGAGTGTATTCACTTTTACCGGGGGACCTTTGGTGCCAAGGCTGGGATTTTCCAACCCGATCGCGAACATTTTTCTTTGGCTTCTGCTTCTGCTCAGGAGCCTTTTGTTCCTTATTGGAGACTTTATTATCTCCTTGGCACGCATCTAGAATCTCCATGACTTCAGCCCGCTTCGGCATCTCTCGTACCAACTCAAGCATAAGTCGCAGGCATATCCCGTAGTAATAACTCCAGGAGTTTCCGATTAGTGAGTCCTGTGAATAGAGCGGTTCTGGCTACTTGTTCATCCAAGTTTTCTATCTCCATCGTCACTTTGTTGAATCTTTTCAGAAACTCTCTGATCGATTCGCTCTTTCCTTGTTTGACAGTAAACAAGGTTTCTTCCGTTTTATTGACCTGTATCCCACTTTGGAATCGCCCTATGAATTGGCGTGCCAATTCGTCAAAGTTTACAATCCTTCCAGAGGGGAGGTTCGAAAACCACTTTTGTGCTGCTCCAGTTAAAGATGAACCAAAAACCCTGCATAAAATTTCATTAGAATTACCTGAAACTGCCATGGTCTGTTGGTAATAGCCGATGTGAGCTGTTGGATCTCCGGAGCCATCGAATGTTGAGAAGGTAGGCAAACGGAAGTTATGGGGAAACCGATATCCCGCAATTGGCTCAGCAAAAGGAGTCTTCCGAATGACTAAGTAAATATCCTCAGTTATTCTTCCCTTAGCCAACTGCCCTAATTTCTCATTGATGTTGGCCAATTCTTGACCAATCTGGGTCGGGTGATCTTCAGCAATATGATCACGACCTCGATTAACACGATCATCCCGTGCTACTCGATCATCACGAACAGCCCGTCCTTCCCGAGCATTCCTCTCGTCACGAACTACTCGATCATCACGAACGGTTCTTCTGACAATGGGTGAGTGAGTTCTTACCCCTGTATCCAACCTTGTGTTTGAATCAGTTGTACTCTCTTGCGGTCTGTCGAACCGATCGCCTCGCCTCGGTTGATCATCGATCCTCCGAAGTCCTCGGTCTCCTTCACGGAAATTCTGATCAACATTCCGGTCTTCAGCCAGTCTCTGGTCACGTGGCAATGCACGTCTCCCTGAATCGCGTTGATCAGGTTCTTGTGGTAAAACCACTCGTTTGGTGAGCATGCGGAGTGCTTGGCTCACCTCCAAGAGTTGAATCTTTACATGATCCAATTGATCTTGGATTGTATCAGGAGGAGGATTACGTCCTCCCTGGCCACCATCCACCTCGATAGGATTTTGGCTTTCCTGGGGAATATCCGGATTATTCACTCCAGGTATCTGAACACCGGAATTGCGTTGTGCAGCGGCTGCTGCGGCTGCTGATCTAGTCACCATGGCTTTTCAAGTCGTTTCCCATAGACGGCGCCAGATGATGCGTCCAAAATCTGCTCAACCCTTAGATCTCCTCGTGATGACCTGCAAAACGAAAGTGTCAGATGTGGCCCGACCGCTGGGGTCGGGAGTCCACCTCCAAAGGCTAAGTCAGTTGATGAACTTAATCACAAACGGCTCTGCTAGAAGCACAAAGCTAAGGAATGAAGAACTGGGAAAGGTGATCTAGATAGCAGATCGCTGATAGTTTAGGTCTATCAGTATGTATCTGAACCTGAGTCTCAGATAGTATTCTTTTCGATCGATTGATCCGTCCCTCACCTTGTATGGTAGTGAGGTTTATATATAGTGTACCTTCGAATCTCCTTCGTTGGATGCACTTGAGCCTTCTTCGGGTATTCGTTGGATCCGATCAGTTAGATCCTTTGAGCGATAGACTTCTACTAGTTTGGGCTAGTAGAGGACTCCTGAGATAACCTTTAGGTTATGCCCTGAGATAACCTTTAGGTTATGCGATGGTTATCCCTTCGATAATGATTATCCGCAGCCGTCAGTTTGAGTCTGCCATCATTAGGGTGATTACCCTAATCCATAAGTAAGATTAGGGCACGCTTGCATCCGAATAAGCTTTCTTCTTCAGCAAGCCATCTTCCGGATCCGGTTCGCTCGAGAGCGATTCGGTTTTCTCCGTCTCGACCGGGGTCGAGGGTCGGACCAGGTATGAACCCGGTCTGATCATAAACTCTCCATATCAAGATCTAATTGAGATAGTAAGATAATTAGATGTCACAAACCTAGAGAAGAATTACAAAAAAATTGCAAAGAGGAGAATTGTTGAGGATGTAAATCCAAGAATAACACTATCTACCCTTGAAACAAGAGAATCTGAATTTTATTTTTGCAGGCATAAATATTATTAGTTTACAATTTGTGTTGTAGCAATAGCAATACCCATTTTTTAAAGTTTTTTTTGTTCCAATAATTTTTGGGTAATTTTCATTTGGACACCCTGAGGTTTGGTTCATGTCATTCTTAGTTAAAAAAAATAGACACTTTGCATCTACCTCCCCTGAGTTATTCAATAAGATAAATTAAGGACAATCTGTGATTTTTATGACTAAAATACCCTCACATCTATTCTACCTTAAGATTTGCATATTATCTTTTCAATTAAATCCAATGGTAAAAATCACAAGAGTATTTTTTCTTCTTCAACTCAAGTGATCGCCTCTGTTCTTAGCTGCCGTAATTGACACTTTGCAGCACCCCAACGGCACCACGTGCCGTCGCATACATGATTTCCTTGACCTGAAAGCCAAAGCCAGGGATAAACCATCGGATGTGTTAAAGCTTCCGATGTCACCATCTATTCCACCCGAAATCTCTGGTTTCGCCTCTACACACCTACTGAAACCGCCGACGCCATTCCCGCTGTAACCCTCCCCGTCATCGTATACTTCCACGGTGGAGGTTTCTCTTCTTCTCCACTGGTTCCCTTTATTACCACGATCTCTACCTCCAGGTTTGAGTGTGCAATATCTGTAAAAGTGGGTGGAAGTTGATTTAAGGAGAAATTAGGGCAAGAAAATGTCTCATCGGTGATTCGGTATAGTGATGGATTGTTTCAAAGAAATTATTACACTCTTCTTGATTTCATTTGGATTTGTCTTTATGGTTTTCCTACATTTATTTTAATTTCTTCCACTCTCTTTTTCTGCTGTTTTTGTCTTTCTGATGATTTCTTACCAGTGATTTAGTTTCATTTGAAAACCACGTCTGGTTTGTTATTTATTTTTTGTTCTCTCAATTTGAAGATCTCTAATAACATTAGTTATATTAGAGAAGATTTGATGCTGACATAAAGACGTGGAAGATTTTGTAAAGGGCCTTGCCCAACGTAATCCGTGAAAGAAAGTTTCCAATTCATCCTCAAAGTTGGTTTTAACATCTAAAAAATACTGATATTGAAAATCACCGCAGCAACTTCATTTCGAAATACTCCTCCACCACCAAAGAAGACCCATCAATATTTAGTTTTACCCATCCTGCAGTAGGAGGACACCAAAAAATTTCTTGTGGAGGAGCAGCACTAAAGATAGAGAAGTGAAGGCCCAGTCTTCTTGCATCTGAAAAAATGGTAAGAGTGACTTTTCTCCCATCCATTTTAAAGCCAAACTGTACTAAGTCTGAAAGAATTAAACTCACCACCTCATCAGTCCTGAAATTTAAATTTTCAAACCAGATTTGATTGCGGACCATCCAAAGAAAGTATAAAAGCAAACAACATCCATGAATCCAAGCAGTCTGTAAAGGAGACTGTGAAGCCTGATGTTTCCAAGCCTTGAACGACTCTACAATCGAATATTTTACTATCCAGCTATAACCAAACTTTGCTGCAAAAGTTTCTCCACATCCATGTGAAAATGAGCAGTTAAGAAAGAGATGTCCTATGTCCTCTGAAGCTTTACCACATAGATTACAACGAGAGGACAGCATAATCCCTTTCCAAGTCAACAAGGCATCAACAGGTAGCCTATCATGAAAAAGTCTCCAACAGAAAACTTGTTGTCTAGGCTGGAAAGAAGTCTTCCAAATATTGTTTGCCCATTCTAGTTGTTCTCCTTTTCTACGATAGAGATCCCATGCCCATCGAAAACTAAGCTCTCCCCCCACCGAACGTTGCCAATGACAAACATCAACAAAACCAGCACAAGGAACATGATATAACATAAGAAGAGAGATTACGTCTTGAAATTTGACATTGTCCACTGACGGAAATCTCCATTCCCCTTGCTGTAAACAATCTGCAACAGTCAATTTCAAATGACCCTTTAGATCCAGAGGAATACCAACATAGTCTGCAATAGTAAAATTCCCCAACCATTTGTCAAACCAGAAATTTATATTATGACCATCTCCAATTGACTACCATTCATGAGCTGGAACAAAACCCCAAACTTTCCTCAATCCCAACATCAAAGATGACTGCTGCCCATAAATCTTTAATTTCCCCTTTAGTCCATCGTCTTCCCTTGTAAAAAGTGAGCAAAACCAGAGTGTTTGTGTTTAATTATCCAAGCCAACTTGCATAAGGATGCAAAATTGACATCTCTTAGTCTCTGAATACCCAAACCACCCTCACATTTTGGAATACATAGTTTTGCCCAAGACACTGTAACCTTCTTCATAGCCTCTATACTCCCTGTCCAAAGGAAGTTACGCATCCAAGGTTCTACTTGAGAAATAATAGAACTAGGCCACCAGTACACAGAAAAATTATGAATCGGCATGCTAGAAATAATGAATGTACCAACTCCACTCTACCTGCCATAGATAATGGATTTCCACACCACCCTTGTAACCAATTCTCAATCTTGTCTAAAACTGGCAGCAATATGACATGAGTAAAAACTTTTAAACAACAATTCATTTGAAGGGACTAAAATGCCCCTCAGGTTATTAATATATTGTTTTAAAAAAATAGATAATTGGTCATTAAGCGTTAATTACATGGTTAAAAAAGAGTATATATCCAAAAAGATGAAAGAAAAAAATATAATAACACAATGTATAAAATAATATGAGGGGCATTTTTGTCCCTCTACATTTGAAATTTGAATATACTTAATGGTGACTAATGGTGTTGGTCTAGTTAGAACCCATATGTAATATAATGTACTAAGGGGACCTAACATTAGTTTGTGGTCCACTGAAGGGACTCACGTGTAAAAAATGTTATTTTTAATTTCATGGGGGCGCCAAATAGTGGTATTTCACATGTGAAGTGAGAGAAATAAGGGAAAAAAATATAGGAGTATTTAAAATTTTTTAAAAAAATCGATGGGGGGTGGGGGGCGGTCCCAATGTGGCTCTACCGCTGTTTTTGACTTTGATCTCCTATTTGGAGGCCTTGGTTTTTTAGCATCTGAGCCACCAGTTTTATCACAACAACACACTTCAATCAAATGTGACATTCACTATAAGATTGAACTCTCTCAACTACTATCTCAAGTAAGACATCATCAGTAGGAGGGCAAGTTTGACAAAATGACATGAACTCATTTGAGCTCGAACAAGATTTGGATTCAAATTGTAAGCCTTCAGGGCTGATCAAGGTTAAGCCAGGGTGGCCTTAATTTGGGTTAGGTCATGGTATAAGAACCAACCATGATGCATATCTTTAGTGGGTTTAAGATACACTGCCAAGGATATCTTGTGTACTCTTTGTTAAAAGAAACCTTAATGAAATATTTCGTGGGTTCCTCAGCTTCAAAACAAAAATCTCTCACGAAAGAAAGACAGAGCAAGGGTTTCTCTCGAAGACCCTTTTTAATATCTATTTGACAGAGTACATATCTGTGACTGTAAGAAACAATTTTTGTATTGTTAATTGGTACCGCTCCATAGAGAATTTTCTGAATTTTAATATTTTTAGGTTTCTCTCTAAATCTGTGATTTGTTTGACCTATGAAGAAACTCTATTAATTATTCTCTTATTCAAGAAGTTCATCCCTATTGAGATTACAAACTTTTCACTGTTGAGTAGAAACAGTGTCTACTTGTCTAGGAGAAATAGAACCACAATGATTCCATTATATTAGCAAGTGACATGCATAATAACAATAGCATATTGATAGTTAGTTCCTTTTTTGTTGGAGAAAGGGAAGGGGAGGGGGTGTAATCCCACCTAACCCTAATCCGAAGACCCTGTTTGTTTTGGAAGAAGAATGATGTTTGACTTGGAAGTTGGACCTTGAGTTTCATGTTGACATCTTTGGGAGGACCTATACAGTTAGATTAGACCCTTCCTTAGGTTGGTTGAGGACCCAAGTGTTGGTTTTGGCCTTCGAAATACAAAATTCAGCAAGCTGGCAAATGGGGACTGCTGTCGACCCTCCGGTATCGACCAAGCCCATTGACCAAGGTAGCTCCTGACAGAATTGTTCTAATTTTGGAAGTTTTAGGTTTTAGATCTCTATATATATGCAACCTCGGTCTAAACCTAAACACTTTGCCTCTTAACTATTGGAGAACATGGGAAGAACCCTAGAACCTCCTCCTCAAGCTAAGGAAGATCCCAAAGCATCCAAGCAAGGTTCCTCTATTGATTTCTCTTCTTCAAGGTTAATTTTCAATCCTAAACTTCTTAGATCTATCCTCGCTACTACTTCTACTAGTTGTTTTGATTATGAGGAAAGTATTACACTAGCTGTAATGACCCAACCTCTGATCTTCTTAGTCTTAGAGTGAATCTTCATTCATTCTATGTTTTCCTTGAAACCATATGGTGATTTTCTATGCTTTGATCTAATATTGATGTCATGACTTACTCTTACTGTAGTTTTCTATTTTAATTTGTGTTAGACCTGTTCCTTAATAGTTTCCTATGTATGATCTTCTGTTTTCTATCCTTAAGAATGAATCTCCTTCATTCTAACATTTCCGTGAAAATTCGCGGTTTAAGCCTAATTAGTGATTTATTGAAATTCTATTCCAATGGCCTTATTAGATGTTTAGACCATCATAGATAGTTTTAGTATGTTATTTTTTTCCTGATTGTCTCCATTTCTTCTCCGATTTTTAGAGTTTGTTCCTTATGATCTATACATGTTTGTTTAAGGTTGTTTAGGTGATTTTGGACTTGCTCTTTGACCTCTACTTGAAGGTTACAAGGTTGGATACAAAGTGAGTACGTTCACTCACAATATGCATATTTACATGCTTTGATGTGTTATGACTCGAATGCATGAGTTAGCTACTGTAATTTCACTTTCTCTATATTGTATTACTTCTGTAATTATAGTAGGGCATTTATGTTATGATTTACATACTTGAATTGATTATGAATGGTGTGAATGTGGATTGGATTATAATATGATATATGTAAAATCATGATATGATGTAATTGCCTAGGTTGTAGTGCTGGACTATTACATTTCTCTTTTTTTTCAAGTTGTTTGGAATTACGTATGGAAGAAAAATGATGGTCATTCCAATCTAGCTCAGACCGAGTCCGTGTTGTGGATGGTCCAATACTCCAATTAACGTTCTACTGTTAACTGGCCAGATGTGGGTGCTGTAACCTTGCTTTGACTCTAGCAAAATAAGAAATTAATGGTAAAGCCAATCAGATTGGACCGACTTTTCTAAAACCACTTTTATTTTTTTCTTTGTTTCGTAGAATCTAAAACTACCATTGAAACTACAAAAACATGAATCAATCCCATTAGACCAACAAGGTTTGTGGTCTTCCACCATTAAAAAAACAAGGTTTGTGGTCAACCCAATCCTAAAACATTGAAACTGCAGTTGCGAACACATCATTTAAGTAATTAAATTATATTTTTTTGACAAGGCATTGTATATTTATATTAACTTATTAGGAAGAGCGGGTGGGGATTATTACATATACCTTATGAAGGATCAAGCCCTAATCTCTCCGGTGAGAGGCATTGGTCATAGCCAACTGAACTGACCTTTAACTTGGCAATCTAAAATTCCAATGGTTGTAGTCTTACTCACCGTTGTAATAGCAATTGTTGGATCTCGAAGTACCACATGTCACGATCCGAGAGTTGTGCTACGTAGCAAACAAACACTTCATTATTTGAAGGTCACACTCGGTACATTGTTGAAGCTTCGTCACAAGCTCTTTACTTTTGTTCCCTTGCCAAAAAAAAAAGACTCTTTACCAGGTTTTTGTTTTTGTTGTTTTTATTTATTTATTTTAAATTAAAGAATTTGAAGTTCATCCTAGCAGGCTTATGTGCACCTCAACTACATCTTCAAAATAGCATTTATGTACATACAATGAGGATTTGACTTTGACCCCAAGAATATTCAAAATATTGACTTTGTAATATGAGGCGTTGATCTTTTACTAACTGAGCCAATGCCTTGAGGTTCACTCCTTGCCATGTTATGACATGACTTGAGAACAATAATGGATGTATATGTTATAGAATTATTAATATTTTATATTATATACTTATTATCAGTTAATTTATTACTAATAGTGTTGAAGAGTTATTATAAACATTACTGGTTAAATTA
Organism: Hakea prostrata; assembly: GCF_041222555.1. Lineage (NCBI taxonomy): Eukaryota > Viridiplantae > Streptophyta > Magnoliopsida > Proteales > Proteaceae > Hakea > Hakea prostrata. Next base: position 34,724,898 of record NC_142604.1, on the reverse strand, counting down.
CCTCTTAAATTAATGGATACGCGAGCTTAGGGGAATCCTTTTATTTGTAATCTTTATTTAAGAAGAAAAATCTAAGGAATACTTATCAATTACTCTTTTCAATAACAGGGAGACTTCCTCCATAGGTTAGTATCACATTTCATCCATAAAACAAAAAATTATATTTTATTTCCTATCTCTTAACTCTTTTCTAGCTATTATCTCTCTTCTCTGATGGTCTCTCTTTAGCTTTTCTATTTTTTTTATTTTCATCTGCTTGCACACTAGCATGCTACAATCATTGCATGAACATTATTATTCCTCTTAGATAGGCTATATCCATATTCTTACTTCACAGAGAAGAATAATACTATTTGAATTTACCTCTAGATCTAGAAAGGATCCTTTAGGTAAAGTTCTCTCATTGTTCTTTTGAATAGTTTGTTTTTTTTTCCAGGTAAAAAAAAAATGAAATAAAATAAAATAAAAAATAAAAAGAAAAGAAAAGAATAAAGAAGAAAGAAGAAGAATGATTCTCGTCAAAACTTTTTTTTTTTTTCTAATGTTTAAGGAAAATTTGTGGAAAATTTCTCAAGAATAATTCTTTTGTCAAAATCCTGTTTCTTATATCACCCAATAATGGAAAGTCAATAGTCTCTTTTTCTTCATTCAACTTTTGTAAATCAATTAGTACTAAAAAAAGAAAGAGGGTTTTTTAAAGCAACAACGTTGAGGGACCTTTATTTACATTTGACTCATCTTTCAGTTCCAACAAATTAATGATGTGATGAAATTCTTTGACTTTACTAATGAAAGTGACAAAATTAATTCTTTGATGTAAACTTGTTTGTTGGCATTCTCTATAGAAAATTCCTCATGAGTATTTTTTTTTTGTGAAACACAAAAATTTCTATAATATTATATATGACTGCTTTAAAATTAAGAAAAATTAGATTTGAAATGCCTCTACAATGCCTAGCTTTTCATTTTAGGTTATTTGCCTTCCATCTAATTAGCTCAAGTATAATACTATTCATTTGAGCTATGTTTTATTGAATCCTTAGGTGTCATTCAAGCCCTCTAGTCCTAATAATCCCAATGCATGGGATGGCTAAGTTGGCAGAAGATGATTGCCTAACGAAGCGTGAGCTCCTGAATGCTATTCTTCATACCCTTAGGCTACTCAACGGCTATGTTTAGTGTTTTTCATTATTTATAATGAAACTGATCAATGGTTCTCATTTTAGCCTCGGTTTGACTTGGTGCATATAATTGTGGAATTATTTTATGTACCTATAGGAATAGTTGTGCAATCAGATACCAATATTAATACATAAAAAAAATAATCCATGCCTCAATATCTAAGTAGGAATGTAAATAAAGTAATTATATCTAACATATAAGTAATCTTGACTAGGTGCATATAAGAATTATATGTTAGATAATAAAGAATTAAACTTAACCCTTTCTTTTATTGTCTGATATTGATTTTTAAAGTGTTTCTGACATTGATTTTTGGAAACATATTACGAAAATTTTTTAAAAAATTATTATTATATTTTGGTTGAAAAAGAGTTAGAAGATTGACCTGTTGAGTTTTATTAATTACAATTTAAAATATTATGTTTAATACGGTAGACATTCCTTACGGTGCAACTAGGAATATTGAAAATTGGCTTTCAAGATAAATTACCATCAACTACTCTAGTAATTGTGTACTCAACGACTAGACCCTTCAAATACCATAGGATTTCCTAAATCTTAAAGGTAACAGACTTGTAAACTTAAAAAGAAAAGAAAAGATGATAACCATGCGAAGCAAAAATAATGGATGTCGCATAATGATTTGATTGATTAGCTGCCGAAAGATTAAAGTCTGTCTAAGACAGTTCTCAGTGTGTGTATTTTTTTTTTCAATACCAAACTGTTATGACAAAACTGTAAGAAGGGAATTAAGAGGTGACCTTTTATTTTATTTTTATTTTTTCTTTTCACCAAAAGGTCATTTTTTTTTTTTTTATTTTTTTAAAGTTGGTGAGAAATGATAAAAAAAAAAAAAAAAAGTCAATACAGAAGGAGGAACAAGTCATCAACAACACCATAATAAAAAAATAAAAGAATATTTAAATGCACCCTTGACTCTCTATTGTTTCACATTGCACACACGCGCCACTTCGCTGATAACAGCAAAGTAGAGATTAGCATTTTACCTTTAAATAGAAAATAAAATATTAACATATACGCGTGATACTTCAGTATGGAAGCACTTTTCATATTTTGGGAAATTAGAGATAGGGATGTTACATATGTCGTAAATAAGGGAAATTAGAGACTAGGGATTTCTCCACAAAAAAATAAAGTTCTCAATCATTCCAGTAACCCTCCATTCGCACATTATAAAAGTGTTGTTCCATCTTTAACTTAATCCCAACTATTTTCAAAGTTTGCATCATACAAGTGGGTGCCCATTATCTTCCTTTCTTTCACATGTCACCCAATGTAAACTCTGCAGGGAAATAAATTAAGGGCCCTGCAGAAAACCACCGACCACCCTGACGGTTCACTCAGATTTTAGGGTTGGGTGATTCTGAACGTGTTAAAGTTGGATTTTACACTTTCAATCACTGATCAGGGAAAAGAAAACTAATCAAATGACATTTTAAATAGATTCTTTCAAATCTTAGAAAAGGTTGAAGCATCTGAATTGACTGATTCGATTTCTGTTCTCCAGTTACGGTTTTCAATCCACCGATTAGTGGAAAAGATGACTTTATTAACATCCATTTGAAAAATGGGAAAATCTGAGTAAATGGTAAATGATAACAGCTATACTGAATGTTTTGGGGGAAAACCGAACTAATCTAAGTGACTGGGAAAAAAAACTAATCATTGGGAGTTACCAAAGCATTTGCAAAAGAAATTGTTCTTTTAATTAGGAGTAGAGCTAGAATTAAACATTTCGGGTGTAAATAATAAGTTCGGATCACCTTCCTATTGGATGAGTATTATCGTCTTTTCACCATAAATATTGTGTGGGCCCATGTAAGATCTACTGTTGAATCATATCATCATATTCAGATGTAGGACTTATGATAAAAAAATATAGGTAAATTAATAAAATGATTAAAATATAGCTAATATAAACTATAGGCAAATTATTAAAAATATACTCAAATAAAGCGTATGGGCTAAAATTGTAGATTTGTTATAAAATAAAGAAAATATATTAGAGACAAAGAATAAAATTAGAATAAGATCAATCAAAACTCTTCATCGAGTGCATTTCATATTTATAATAGAAGTAGCATCTTATTTGATATGAAAATATCAGAATCTATAAAGAAATACAATATATGATTATTACGCACAATAAGATGTTTTTGATATAAAAAGATAGATTGCCACCCAAGATAGAAGGTGCATAAAATGAAAATATTGACTGACAACATTATTTGTTGAGATGACCGTAATCTTCAATTAAGATGAGAATGTAAATCACCAAGATTGCATGCTAAGGTGGTTGAGATCTTCAATTGGAAGTATTATCTATTTGGGGGTGATGGATATCCACAATCAATATTATTTATAACACTCCCACTTGGATGTCAATCAATAGATAATGTACCTTGTTAAAGCCTTACTAAGAAAAAACCTTGTGGGAAAAAAATCTTCGTGAAGGGAAAAGAGTATACATATCTAAATAATACGTATCACTAAGACACTAACTGCCTCATTAAAAATATTACCAGGAAAACCCAATGGGATAAAACCTTGGTGAAGGGAAAAAGAGTGCAGTATGTATTATACTCCCCCTGATAAATAAGATCATTGAATATCTTTGAGTTTACGCATTCCAATCTTATGTACCAGCTTTTCAAAACTTGAAGTAAGCAACGATTTAGTAAATAAATCTGCCAAATTATCACTTGAACGAATTTATTGAACATAGGTTTTACCATTTATATTGTTTGAGATGCTTATTGACGTGTACTTTGACATCAAGATTGATGGTGAGGAAATATGGAGGAGAGCGAAGCTCTAGGGAATTCGGGGGTGCCTAAGGAATCTGTCTTCTTGCGGTTGAAGCCTCTTGAAGTGCCTGTCAATGGTGTTGGTTCCACCGTAGGTGGGAAAATTTCTTATCCAGGAGTCGTGGGGGCCTTGGTGCTACCTGAGATTGATCCCCTCCCTTCTCCTATACAGGCGGAAAAGTTTCGTAGGATTGTAATCCCACAACAGGAATACAAATTACAATGAAATCAATTCCATTTTTCTTTGATTGGATGAACAAATTTTCACATCACAACCATGGATGAATTGCGAGAGATTGCTAGGGCGCTTGGAAATTGTCTAAGGGGGTGATCTTGCATTCCTTGGGGAAAGGGTTTATCATCTTTCAGTTTCATAGTGAGGCAGATATGACTGAGGTGTGGCGTAGAGGATTTTGGAATGTAGGATAAACAATACATTCGTTTTCAGCGATGGCAGCCGGATTTTAATATCCATTCTCCTCGACCTGTGGGTAAGTTGTTCTGGGTTTGTTTCCATGATTTACCTCTTAAGTATTGGCATGAGAAAGTGTTTCTTTCGATTGCAAAGTCTGTGGGTCACCCTGTTTCTCTTGATAGACGTACTTGTCAAGGATCTGTTGGTCACTATGCTAGAGTTTTGATCGAATTGGAGGTTGATGTTGTTTGTGCAAATGAGGTTTAGATCGAGCGTCTTGAACCAGGGACTGTTCGAATTTTTAATTTTCTTCAGAAGGTGATTTTTGAGGATTGTATTCAACGGTGTTCTTTGTGTAATCGAGAAGGCCATTTGGGTCTTCATTGTAAGTTCTCTTCTAAGGTGGATGAGTTGCAGGTGCAGCCTTCAAGTGTTCCAGCAGAAATTCCTACTGTGGATGGGATTCTTAATGCAGGTGTGCAAATGCAGACTCCTAGTTCACTTGTGCAACCCATTGAGGTGGCTTTAGAGGAGGCAGGTTTGGAGGATTCATCCAATGAATATTCGGTTGATTCAATTGCTAATTTGAATTCAAAACTCAAATTCAATAGAGTGATTCCTTTTGAGGTGGTAGTTGAGTCGGGTAAGAGTTCCTCCCTTGATCTTTCTCTCTCTCTTGGAACGGATCATTTTCAAATTCAAAAGATTTTGAACAAGGAATTGAATTCGAAGTTGGTTACAAGTCCTTCAAATAGTGTGGACTACTTTGTTGGAACAAGTGGGGCCTAGCAAAATTTGAATGGAGTTAATGATCAGTTGGTTGAGCATCAAGTGGGACCATGTGAGGCCCAACGAAATTCAGTTGGAGATAATGATCAGTTGGCCAAACAATTTTTGTAATTGAATTCGAATTTGGATACAACTCCTTCAAGTAGCATGGACTTCTCTGCTGGAACAAGTGGGGCCCAGCAAAATTTGAATGGAGATATTGATTAGTTGGTTGAGCATCAAGTGGGACCATGTGGGGCCCAGCAAATTTCGGTTGGAGATAATGATTTGTTGGCCAAGAAAAATTCAGAATTGAATTCGAAGTTGGTTACAACTCCTTCAAGTAGCATGGATTGCTCTGCTAGAACAAGTGGGACCTAACGAAATTTAAATGGAGATAATGATGAGTTGGTTGAGCATCACGTGGGACCATGTGGGGCCCAGCAAAATTCAGATGAAATTAATGATCTGTTGGTCCAGCAAAATTCGAGTAAGCTCTCATCTCTTGGTCTTTCTCTCTCACTTGGAATAGGTTCTTTTCAAATTCAAAATTTTTTGAATAAATAATTGAATTCAAAGTTGGTTACAACTCCTTTGAGTAGGGTGGAATCCCAGCAAAAATTTGATTGTAGATAATGATCCATTAGTTGAGCATCAAGTGGGATTGTGTGGGGCCCAACAAAATTCGGATGGTTTGGAAGGCTCTTCTTTGGTCGTTCACTCCAGTATGGATGAGCAACAGCTTTTGGAAGTAGTTCTTCCTTCAAGCTCTCTTCCTGATCAAGTGGAGGGTGGCTCTCTTCGTTGTAAGCCTAGTCGCCCAAGGCAAAAAAAAAAAAGGTTAGAGCAAACTGATGTTAATATACTTTGGATAGCATTGATAAGGAGAGAACTTGATTTAGACGCCGTTGGTCGCTCTCGTTTCAGATTTTGATTCATTATCTATGATTATGTGAGTTGGATCCAGTGAGGTTGGGTGTATTTGGGGGCAGCTGATGTTGCGGGTTTGAGGGATGACAATTTGATAGTATGTTTGTTATTTTTCTTTTCACTTTTTAATACAAATGACCCTTTTAGCAAAAAAAAAAAAAAAAAAAAGATTTTACCATTTTGTTAAAAATCATGAATGAAGAAAAATTTAGGTAAAATATATTTTTTTCTATCTCATTTGATGTATCCCCCCTCCAATTGAGCTATACATACAGTATTATCTTCATATAAAACTATTGAAACCCCTTTTTCCAATGAAAGACCACATGTTTTCTGGATGTGTTGAGTCATTGATCTTAACAAAATACATTCTTGGCTTACTTCATGAATCCCTATTATCTTTGCATGACTTGAAAAAGTGGCAGCTATAGTTTATTTTGTTGAATACCATCAAATAGTTATACTTCCATTTGTGAATAAATAACATGTTTGAGATCTAGCTTTGTATGGATCAAATAAATATCCTGTATCTGCATAACCAGTAAGTTGATGTTTACATTCATTTGAATAAAATAATACCATGTCAATAGTTCCTCAAAGATACTGAAAATATACGTTTAATATCAATCCAGTGTCTTTATGTTGAAGAAGAACTAAATTTTGCTGATAAACTTACAGAAAATGTTATATCCGGTCTAGTACTATTAGCAAGAGACATTAATGCCCCAATTGCACTGAGATATGGTATTTCAGGACCAAAATTTTTTTCATTGTTTTCATGAGGTCGAAATGGATATTTCTTTATGTCAAACGATCTCATAACCAGGTACTCAATGGATGTGCTTTATTCATATAAAATCTTTTTAAAATCTTCCATGTATAAATTGATTGATGAACAAATATTCCATTTGTCAAATGCTTAATTTGCAAGCCAAGACAATCCTTTGTCTATTCAAGATCTTTCATTTCAAATTCTTTCTTCAAATAGTCAACTGCTTTTGGAATCTCTTTAGGAGTTCCAATGATATTTAAGTCATCAATAGATACACATATACACTTATTATAACAAAGATAGATCCATATCTTTTATACAAATAGAAAGGCAAATTGGATCATTTTTGTACCCTTCCTTTAATAAATACTCACTAAGGCGATTATACCACATACACCCTAATTGCTTTAGTCCATATAATGATCTTTGAAGCCTTATTGAAAAAATTTTCCTTGAATTTTTATATGTTCCCAGCATTTTGAATCCTTCAAGGATTCTCATATAAATTTCACTATCGAGTGAGCCATATAAATAGGTTGTAATAACATCCATTAGAGGCATGTTAAGTCTTTTATGTATTGCCAAACTAATAAGATATCTAAAGGTGATTGCATCTACCATTGGAGAATATGTTTTCATATAACCAATGCAAGGCCTTTGAGAAAATCCTTGTGCTACAAGTCGTGCTTTATATCTTACTACTTCATTTTTCCATTTCTTTTTCTCACAGAAACTCATTTGTACCCCAATGGCTTTACACCTTCAGGTGTTTGGATTACAGGTCCAAAAACGTTGTATTTTTCAACTGAATTAGTTCTGCTTGAATTGTGTCTTTCCATTTTGGCCAATAATTTCTTCGTTTACATTCATCCATGGATTTAGGTTCAAAATCCTCGTCTTGATTTATTATTTCAACCAAAGCATTATATGCAAAAATGTTATCAACAACTATATTTTTTCGATTCCATCTTTTTCCTATAGTAACATAAGTAATCGAGATTTCTTCATTATTTTCAGATACCTGAACCTCTTCTAAGGTTTTATGGAAAGTTATGCCTTCAGAAATTTCATGACCAATTGTTTTTATATCATGATCAATTGTCTCTATATTATGACCATCTTGATTATTTGCTCCCTTTCTTTTTTTAGGATTTTTATCTTTAGAACTGATTGGTATTCCACGTTTTAAACATGGTTTAGTTTCATTTGCACTAATAGCTTGTCTTGTAGGGACATCAATTCAAATTGGAGCATTCACAGTTATAAAATAAGATTTAGTAATTCTTGGCAAGTCAGTAAAAGTATCTAGCAGCTAATTTGCAATATTTTGTGAATGAATTATCTTTTGAACTTCAAGTTCACATTATTTAGTGCGACGATCTAAATGAGATAAATATAATGCATTCCAATCAATCTCTTTTTCCAACTGTTTATTCTCTCCCCCTAATATTGGAAAAACTAATTTGTCAAAATGACAATCAGCAAATCTTGCTTTAAATGAATCTCCAGTCATTGGTTCTAGATATTGAATTATAGAGGGAGATTCATATCCAACATATATTCCCAACTTTCTTTGGGGACCCATCTTTGTGTGTTGTGGTGGAGCAATTGAAACATAAGCATCATAACCAAATATTCTAAGATGGAAAATATTTTGCTCCTAACCATAAGCCAATTGTAATGGAGAGAATTTATGATAACTTGTTGGCCTGATGCGTACAAGTGATGTTGCATGTAAAATAGCATATCTCTAGGCCCACATAGGGAGTTTTGTTCTGATAAGCAATGGTCTAGCTATTAATTGGAGACGTTTAATAAATGATTCTGCCAGACCATTTTGAGTATGAACATAAGCAACAAGCTGTTCAACTGTGATTACAGTCGATATACAATAATCATTAAAAGCATGAGATATAAACTCACAGATAGGGTGTCTAGGTTAGGGTTGGGCTGGATTTCACACAATTAATCCAAAACCCTGTTCCATTTACAAGTACAACCAGACTATAATTATAAGGATCCGCAGAAGACCCCAAACCCAACAATTTCCACCTTGATTGAATTTTGCAAACAACCTTGAAGAAAACCATTGCTGATGTCTCTCTACAATAAATTGTTTGTGTATCCACCACACCTTACTGCATGGCCCACATCCCCTTTAGGGATACCTTCCTGACCACCATCACCTTAACCAACATGGCACGCACACCCCCCCATCTAAGGTGTCTCGTACAACTCATTACCACTGTATGATGTGACATGGATCTACCTCTCCTATTGATGCACATTGCTCCAATAGGTCACCACTACCCACCAAATCCAAATCGAAAGTCACTCACTTCTTTCTAGATTTTCCCTTGTTTTGGCACTTGAACAACTTGCAAATTATGCATATCACTTGTACCCTTTGCCAGAGTGCCAACTGAAGCCCCACTTGTTTCAACACTCTTGGTAGACCTGTACAGTTTACCTGATCTATGCCTTTCATATCCGTCACTAACCTAAATAACTTGATCATTGATCTTTGTATGAACCCACAAGATTAATATCAACTGGATGAAATTTCCTTAATCCATCACTTCCACCAAGTTTAGAACGCCTAAAAACCTACAGATCATATAATCTTGTACAAAAACCCTTCACACAAAATCCAGTCAAGATAATTTGTATGACACTAATCCAATAAAAACAAAAACAAAACAATTTCCCTTCTTTTGCTTTTCTCCACCAAATCACCTTTTTTTCCAAACTCCCATGCTCCACTTTCACTCAGATTCTTTTCACTTTTTTTTTTTTTTTCTAATAATCATTACTTAAATCAAAACTGTTTAAGGGGAAAATAGATAAACAAATAAATAAACCCTTAAATAGCTAACCAGCCGAGCATCAAAACGCTAGCCACTGTTCACCGTTAACTTCTTTTTTTGTTTCTTCAAGGAAACCTTCGGAATAACTCGTCGAGTCCAAATGAAAAACCCTTCTTTTCCTTTCAATCTACCAAGACTGAGCATCAATGATAATCACATTTGACCCCATTTTTCCTTTCCACGATCCTAACTCCGATCCTCTCCAATCTAAACAATTGAAAAGGTATAAAAAAACAAGTCCATGATCTATAAGTCCAAAGAGTCGTACCTCTGATTTACACGTTGGACCCTTCTTTGTTCTCCTTGCACCCTTCCTCACCATCCTGGATCTTTGCACACCTCCAACAATGATCCACCAAACATTGATCTAATACTACTGGTTGGGGATGGATACACAACCATGAAGAACACAAGCAAAACACAGTCACAATCGCAAAGAATTTAATGTGGTTTGGCAAGATTGCCTACATCCACCCGAGAGAAAAAGCTTTTCCACTGTTCTTGAGAATCTCACCACTCTCACAACTCACAAAGTGCTACCCTTTGCGTGCCCCTCATTCCCTCTAGGAATGGATATATTCTAAGTTATCCCAGATATTTTGTTTATAGGGAAACTTATAACCCAAATTCCTAGTTAATTATAATTTTACCCTTGAACAAGTAATTGTCCCAAAACCCTATTCCAATTACAAATACAACCAAATTATAATTATATAAACCCATAAAATACAAAACACCCCAACCCAACAATTATCACATCATAAAATGGGAACCATACTTAAATCGAAAGTCAAGCTCCTTGAGAACATTTAGGCAATTTACTAAAAAAAGAAGATCTTGCTTTGAGATTGGATGTGTTAAGAATTTAGTCATGCGAGTTAAAAATTTCCCTTTCCATGTGAATAGAGGATTATATGGTGGCATCAGCCTAGAATTGGGATCCTCTACCCACGAGGGTAGAGGATTTTGCTTGCCTCATACTTTTCAACCATATATTAGGGAGGGCCCCTCCATTCCACCTTATAAGTACTCAAAGGTGGGCCTCTTCCTTAATATGTGGTGGAGGGATGTGGAGGGAGCTGTCACATCCACCCAGCCAGTACCCTAACTGCAATGCCCAGAGGAGTGATCCACAACCCCGAAGATTAAGTCTCAATAATCATCCTTCCACATAGCACAATAGTATAATCAAGAGCAAGAATAAATCATTGTACAAATGTAATTATAAGAAACAATCAAAGAACGGATCTCAGAAGGATCTCAAATCAATAATCAGAGTGCGTAAAAATGATACCATTATAATCAAAGTTTATAGAGTATAACGGAAATAAACTTTAAAATCAATGCGGAAGGATAGATCAAATATAATGTTTTACAAATGAAAGACTTTAAAAAATTCTATAATCTAAGTCTTCCATCAGTTCTTCTTCTTCTTCAACCATTGCCTTTTTCCCTTTGGGCTTGTGTACTAGCATATAAGGATCTACATCCAGCTCATGCTCCCAATGGAGAACAAAACGATGTCTATCATTATTAATGGGTGTCGTCATAGTAGTCCAGACTGGTACTTAGGTCGTACCAAGAGTCACTTTCTTCTCCCACTATTTTCGTAGTTGCATCATATAGGGAGAAGTTCTCACCAAAGGAGTTTGGCATCTCTTCCTCACCTACATAGCCATCTAACAAACATTGTCCCCGAAGGGTGAGCTCAAAAGAACTCAGCAAATAGTTCAATTATGAATAACAATTACAAACAAAATTCCAGAACAAGGCATGATGCAATATGATATGAGATAGTGTGCATGTATGCTTCTAACTCTAACATATGCTAGTCTCTAATGGTAGACACACATTAAGATAGAACACCATACTCCTCTGGGCAGCCTCAGTCACTCTCCCTCATGGCTCTTAAGCACATCTTTTGGGTTCTCTGCAGTAGTTAGGTCAAGGCATCCATCTCAGACAATCACCATGGCTAGGGTTTAGGTCACCACTCTCTCACTCTACCTTGGTATGGAGTATTGGTGTATGTCAAGGTTATACCTAGCCCAATGCAAGTCATATCAATCTCAGGGTCGAATACCTCCCTTCCTTGCTCCTAGCAGTCCAATCTAGTACCTTTCCCCCTAGAGTCATTGTATCCTATGGCTACAACTAACTCGGACTATGGACTCTTAACCCTATTGGTATCCACATATAATAAACGGGAGGCTCTCATATCCTCTCACGAGTTGTCTACCAGTCTTGAGCACCCATTAGCCCAAGCTTATTATGTCCGACCCTACCAATGATTAGCCCCCACAATGTGATTATGTCCTCTAATAGATCGGATACCAGCCTTGAGCACCCATAATCCCTATTGTTGCCACAGGTCACTCAACATCAATACCCACACCGATAGGGTGAGATATGACAGGGTTTTCCTAGCCAAATACTACTAGACAAGTCCTAGGTATTTCATCCAATAATCATGGAAAGTGCCAAGGGGCACCATAGGAAAGCATCCCATACCACCTCCACTGATGTCCTGAGACAGAAATGCCAAAGTGGCATTCCCCATCCCACAATTACAACCTATGCAATCACATCACAAAATGATTCGAAATACAATATCGTATCACATTCCAATCATTCACATTCTCACAAATATGCATAGCAATATAATGAACATTCTAAAATTACAGAGACATATCATTCATAATCAAGGCCTAAATCAGTAGCTTAGATCATGCATACAAGTTCTATAATGATTAAGAATGTAATCTATGTTAAATGTAAGAGAACGTCCTTACCTTATACTCGATTTGAAATCTCCGAAGAATAGATCGAAAGATAGGTTCAAAGTTGCCAAAGAAACCCTAATCATACAAGGATAAAGGATCGAAGATGAAACGAGACCAAAACAAGGAAAGTTGTTGTCACTGTACCCTTTGGTTGCTTGGCCTGGTCACTTGTAGTGACCAAGGCAGTCGACCAATGTCACATCCACCCAGCCGGTACCCTACCTGGCATACCCAAGTGTGTGATCCACAGCCCTGAAGAACAAGTATTGAGAAAATCAACCTCCCATATACACACTAACATAATCATGAACAGGATGTAATCAATGTAATATAACATAAACAATGAGATTAAGATAAGAAGAAGAGAGACAATATAATCAGAGTGTAGAAAGAATGATACCAATATATAATAATCAAAATGTAGAGTGTTCGAAAAATTACTCCACAACTACAACGGAAATGTAGCTCGAACAAAAAGGAAGATTACAATCGATTTCCAAAAGAAAGGAAAGAAAAGAAGTAATCAAACTAAACTAATGTCTCTTCTGTCTTATAGAGAATGTCTTCATAAACATAAACAAAAGAAACTAAACAGGGCCGCTTCCATTCCAAAGTAGGGCTAATCTTGGTACACAACATAATCACTTGAGGGATCTTCAATGTAATCTTCGTAACCGCTAGCACCTTGAGTGAAGTATGCTTCATCGGTTTGCACCTCGTAGTACTAGCCTTCATATTCTTCAGTACCTATAGGATAATCTAACAAAGATATTTGCACAAAAAGGAGTGAGTTCGAAAGAACTCAGCAACGCAAGTTATTCCACAACAACATAAATAACATGATAGCAAAACATAGCATGATGCAATATGATATGAGACAGACAATGCATGTATGAATCAACACTATGTATGCTGGTCTCTATAGGCAGATATGCTTTAAGTCATAGCACCATACTTTTTTGGGTAGGTCAAGTCCCTCTCCCTCAACCATTAGGTATCTTGGGCTCTGCTAGTGGTAGTTGGGTCCTACATCCCTCAGGACATTCCGTGGTTGGGGTTTAGGTCACCGCTCTCTCACATCACCATTGGTCTAAGTATTGGCGCATGTCAAGGTAAAGCCTAGCCAAATGCAAGTCATCTACTTGGTTATATCAACTTAGATCCAAATACGTCCATTCCTCACCTCGGGTGATCCTTTCCGGTATCCTTCACACTAGAGTCACCATAATCCCGGACTACGGACTAGCTCATCAACCCTATTGGTCATCCACAAATAATAGACGGGAAGCTCTCATGTCCTCTCATAGATTGGCTACTGGTCTTGAGCGCCCATGAGCCCAAGTCCACTATTTGCAACCCTACCAATGAATGGCCTCTCACGAGTATCCACAATGTGATTCATGTTCTCTCACGGGTTGATTACCGATCTTGAGCCCCACAAATCCCCATTGCTACCATGGGTTACTAGGTCTCAATATCCTTCTGAATTGGGTCTAATATAACATGGACATCCAAGCCAAACACCGCTAGACAAGCCCTAGGTATGACAACCAATAATCCGGGAAAGCGTCAAAGGGCACCATCGGAAATATCCCATACTATTCCTACTGATGTCTAAGGATAAAAATGTCAAAATGACATTCCCCAATCCCAATCATACCTAATCAATCACATTCCCAATTCAGTCATAACATACCCAATCGATATTCCATCGTACAGAAAGATACATAATAACAAGATCAATCGCATATGTAAATGACAAGAATAAGTATTCATAATAACAAAAGAATACATGAATATGGTACTACTGTCCTTGAAGTACTTACAGTAGTAATACAATACTAAGAAAATACAATAATGGTAGTGAATCTGAGAAATTCCCAAAATAGAAACTAAGATTCATGAAATCTATGTAATTATGGAAACAACTGTCCTTACCTTAAATAGATTTGAAGATATTCCGGAAGTCAAAGTAATCAAGTCCAAAGTTAGCAAATCAACCCTAGACAAGCATAGATACAACATTAGGAGAAAAACCTAGACGACCGAAGGTCAAACGGATCAAATCGGACAAAAGCATCAATGCTGTCCACAACTGGTTGACTGGCTGGTTGACTGATCCAGTCGACCAGGTGAACAGTAACCGAAGCCAAAACTGAAATTTTTATCCGAAACTCATCTTCCAGGACTCGAAACACTCCGAAATTTGAAAGGAATCTAAGGAACAGTAAACTAAGACTATCTAGCAAAGATTAAACATCAAACAAGCATCAAAACCATGACTTTCAATTTTGAAAATATGACTTTCTAATTTTGATTAGAGCATGGTTTTCAATGAAAACAACCATGGATGCAAAGGAGAATGGAGGATCATATCACAAGGATCATTAGCAATGGATTAGAGATGAATACTATCATAAACTTAGATCTAATATGCTAGAGAATTCAGATTAGAAGAATGATCATGCTTTCATGAAGAAAATCATATAATCATGGCTAGAATCAAGTATGAGAATCGTAGCATTCATAGAATGAATGGAGATTCATTCTAACTCAAAGGAGACTATAGAAGAGGTGTTTGCAAGTATGCAATACCTTCTTCATAATCATAGTAGTAAGAATAAGATCAAACAAGAGTAAATCAAAGAGAAAACAAGAGATTACTAACCTTGAAGATGAACTTGAGATTGAAGAACAATAGATCTTGCAAGAGTTCTTCACAACCACCAAGGAGAGGCTTTGAGAGAGGCTTCACAGAGTTCTCAGAGAGTTCTAGCAACAAAGGATCCTAATAACCATGAAGTCTACTTAAATAGAACCTTAAAAGACCTAAAAATCAAATATTCTTGGATCTTACAATCAATTGGCTGACTGGCTTGTCGACTGGCCAGTCGACCAGGCTAGGACAACAAGCCTAGATAGGGATTTGATAGCCTAGATCAACACAAAATCAAGCGGGCTTCTTCCTACTTCTCAATTGGCTAGTCTAGGTCAGAGAATTACCTTCAATTAATGTTCAAGGGTGCATTAGGTCCATCAACTAATCTCTCCTTCTTCAAGGTGCAGTTTCTTATCAAACACTGCAAAAGCTTCCAAGTATGGAGCACCATCATCAATCTCCATGGGTTCGGAGTCAAACACCATGTCTTCTACTGAGAGGGCCCATAGTTGTCTTCTTCCTTCACTTCGGGTCTTCAGACCTACAAACAACAGGGTTTCCAGGTCAAGGTTAGGGCTGGATTTCACAACCAAGCCTATTGTGTATGGATAGTAAAACCTAGATTTGATCAGATATTCATTGTTTGAGTTCCAAACAATCCAAAATTAATAGGAAAACTCTGAAATAATATTAGGAGTCTATTTAACATGGTTTCAACCTCAATCATGGCGATGGAACATAAACCTAATGAGTCTTATAATAGGCTTCATCCAAACGTAGTCCGCAGATGTGAAATCCAGCCCTAACCTTGAACCGAAAACCCTGTTGTTTGTAGGTCTGAAGACCTGAAGTGAAGGAAGAAGTCAACTATGGGCCATCTCAGTGTAAGACATGGTATTTGACCCAGAACCCATGGAAGTTGATGATGGTGTTCCATACTTGGAAGCTTTGGCAGAGTTAGAAATGAAACTACAACTTGATGAAGAAGAGTTTAGTTAATGGACCTAAAGCCTATTTGGACATGATTTGAAGGCATTCCTCTATGATAGGTAAGTTATATGTTGAGTTGGGAGAAGCACATTGGATTTGGAAGAGGTTTGGACCTTGAAATCCCTGTTTTGGCCTTGCTGTCATGCTTGGTTGACTGAGTGGTCGACTAGGCCAATCGACTAGCCAATCGACCAACAAGGACCAAATCTTTGAAGATCCTCTGTTTAGGTCTTTTGGTGCTCTACATATTAGAACTTCGTGTTTCTTAGTCTCTTTTGTTTCTAAAACCCCTAGAGAACGTGGAGAACCCCTCTCAAAGCCTCTCTTGGTGTTGAAGAATATCTACTTGCAAATTCTCAAGCTTTCATCTCTTGTTCTTCATTGAAGGTTACTAATCTTAACTTGCTATAGAATTTACTCTTGCCATGATCTAATTCTTACTACTGTGATTATGAAGAAGGTATTGCATCCTTGCAAACACCTCTTCTACAATCTCCAAAGTTGAGAATGAATCTCCATTCATTCCAATGATGCTATGATCTTCATACTTGATTCTAGCCATGATTCATATGATTTCTTCATAAAGCCATGATCATTCCTTTGATTTGATTTCTCTTGCATGTTAGATCTGTTTTCATGTTAGATTCATGTATGATCTACTGTAGGTATTCATCTAGAATGAATCCTTGTTTTCTCCTTTGAATCCATGGTTGTTTTCATTGAAAACCATGTTTTTTTTATCAAATTAGAAAGTCATGTTTTCAAATTAGAAAGTCATGATTTTAATCATCGTTTGGTGTTTAATCTATGCTAGTTAGTCTTAAATTACTGTTCCTAATGTTCCTTTGAATTTTTAGAGTGTTTTGAATCCCAGAAGATGAGTTTCGGATAAAAATTCTGATTTCTGCTATGTACTGTTCACCTGGTCGATTGGTTGGTCGATTGGACCAATCGACCAAGCAAGCTACCAAGGCTGACAGCAGATTGTATCTTTGTCTGATTTGATCCGTTTGACTTCTAATCTTCTAGGGCTTGTCCTAATGATCTATCTATGATTGTTTAGGGTTTATTTGCTAACTTTGGACCCATTCTCTTTGATCTTTGGATATTCATCGAAGCTAATTAAGGTAAGGACATTTGTTTGCATATTAACCTAGATTGCATGATCTTAGTTTCTAATTTGGGAATTTCATGAAATCACTGATGTTCTTATAGTTTCTTACGTTGATGATACTACTGTAAGTACATTAAGTACAGTAGGACCTTGTTCATGTATTTTCATATTACTTGGATCATGTATGAACACTTACTCTTGCGATTTACATATTCAATTGATCATGTTTTTATGTATCTTTCTATATGATGGAATATCAGTTGTATATGTTATGGCTGAATTGGGAATGTGATTGATTAGGTATGATTTGGGATTGGGGAATGTCCTTTCGACATTTCTGTCCTTGGACATCAGTGGAAGTGGTATGGGACATTTCCGATGGTGACCTTTGACTCTTTCCCAGATTATTGTATGTCATACCTAGGGCTTGTCTAGCGGTGTTTGGCTAAGATGTCCCTGTTATATTAGACCTTATTCATAAGGGTATTGAGACCGAGTAACCCATGGTAGCAATGTGGGTTTGTGGGCACTCAAGACCGGTGTGTTATATCCCTGAGAGGACATGGATCACATTGTGGGGGCCATTTGTTGGTAGGGTAGCAAGTAGTAGACTTGAGCTCATGGGCACTCAAGACCGGTGTATTATATCCATGAGAGGACATGAGAGCTTCCCGTTTATTATTTGTGGATGACCAATAGGGTTGGTGAGGCCGTAGTTCGAGTTGGTTGTAGCTATAGGATACACTAACTCTAGTGAGAAGGATACTAGAAAGGATCCCGAGAGGGGAGGAATGGAAGTATCTGACTTTGACTTGATATAACCAAGTAGATGACTTGCATTTGGCTAGGTTTTACCTTGACCTGTGCCAATACTTAAACCAATGGTGATGTGAGAGAGCAGTGACCTAAACCCTAGCCAAGGAATGTCCAAGAGGGATGCAAGACCCAATTACCACCGGAGAACCCAAGATACTGGAATGGTTGAGGGAAGAGTGATTTGAGACCTACCCAAAGAAGTATGGTTCTATGACTTAAAGCATGTCTGCCAATAGAGACCAACATACATAGAGTTTGATTCATACATGCATTGTCTATTTCATATCATTTTGCATCATGATATGTTGTGCTATCATGTTTTACTAAGTTGCTATGGGATAACTTGCCTTGCTGAGTTCTTTTGAACTCACTCCTTTTTGCAAATATCTTTGTTAGACTATCCTGCAGGTACTGGTGATTATAAAGGCCAGTACGATTGCAAATGTTCGATGATGCATACTACTCTCAAGGTGCTAGCTGTTACGAAGATAACGGTGAGGATTCTTTGTGTGATCATGCTGCATACCAGGATTAGCTTTATCTTGGAGTGGAAACAACCGTGTTTGGTTTCTAAAGTTTATGTTTATGAAGATATTCTTTATAAGTCAGAAGAGACCTTAGTTTAGTTTGATTACTTCTTTCTTTTCTTTCCTTTTGGGAATCGGTTGTAATCTTTTCTTCTTAGTTTCTAGCTACATTCCGTTGTGTTATGTGGAGTGATTTTCCACACACTCTACATTTTGATTATTATATTGGTGTCATTCTTTTCGCACTTTAATTATATTGTCATCCTTTGTATCTTACCTTGATCTCTTTGTTTATATAACATTACATTGATTATGTCTTGTTCATGATTATGATATTGTGAATGTGGGAGGTTGCTTTCCTCGATACTTAATCTTTAGGGCTGTGGATGACACACTTGGGTATGCCATGTAGGGTAACAACTCGGTGGATGTGACAGCATATTTCACGGATAGACTAGAGTGAATGAGAATTCACTTTAAGACTAAGAAAACAATAGATGAATGTCTAAGAATAACTTAGAAAAATAGATCTAGCATCGATTGGAAATCAAACAATTAAAGAGAAAACAATCATGGCAATTCATGTTAGGCTTTTACTGAAATCACACCGTGACGTTCATAGAAAGAATAGAGTGAATGGGGATTCATTCATAGACTTAGAGAATGAAGGAGTAAGCCATTATAGTAGCATAAGGGCTTCCTCATGATCTCATTAATGCTTAGATTCAATGGAGAAAATAGATCTAGAAGGAATGAGAGTATTTGTTAACCTTGAAGAAGAAGATTAACTGAGGGGAAAATCTCATTGATGCTTGGGGATCTTCCTTGGTCTTGGAGAGAGTGTTCTAGGGTGCCTCTGACGTTCTTCAATAGCTTAATGAAATGTGACACGAATTAGATCGAAGTTTGATTATATAGGGCTTGATATACCTAATTTCCAAAAACTACCAAATCTGTCCCAGGACTGGTTGGTCGCTTAGGGCCACCAAGGTAGGCTGCCAACTTGTACATTTTTGGCTAGAAACTGAATTTTTGTCCCCAAAAGCCCTAAACTCCTCTTGGGTCCTTTTCCAAGTTATAAAAGGGTCTTACCTGGTTTTATGGGACCTTCCACTTGTGTCAACGCTACACTCATGGTCCATTAACCAAGTCCGTCATCATGCAAGTTGCATCTTCTTCCAAAACCAGACAAGGTTTCTATCATAGGATCATCACCATCTACTTCCATTGCTTCTAAGTTAGATCCAATGGTTTCAATTGGGATGGCCCACAACTATCTTCTTCCTTCATTTCGGGTCTTCGGACCTACAATATAGATTTACGGGTTAGGGTTGTGAGAGATTTCACATACTCCCCCCTCTTAAAAGAAATTTCTTCCTCAACATTGGAAGCGTACATGGGTTTCCAAAGAGATGGGGAAACTTCAATTTCATCTCGTCTTCTTTCCCCAAGAAGCTTCCTTGGGGGTATGATTCGTCCCCGGATCTTCACCAAGGGTATGGTCCTGCTCCACAACTACTTATCCTTCTTATCTAGGATCTCAACTGGCTCTTCATTGTAGGAAAGATCAGCTCCTAGACCTTCAGGTTCTAACTGGAGGAGATGTTCTGGATTCTCCACATACTGACGTAGCGTTGATACATGGAAAGCGTCATGCACACTAGCTAAGGACGGAGGTAAGACTAAGCAATATCCAATTGGTCACACCTTCACAATAATCTTGTTGAGAAATGCCATGTCAGCATTGCCACATCAACCTCCATTAGTTTTGATGATAACAAACACGAATTACTAATGTTTATATCAAGTTGTGATTATTCAGCTCATTGCGAAAGCAAGTGGACCAAATCCAATTCATTGGACCAAACTCACCAGATGCTCAAGCCAAAGTCAAGATCAAGTGAACTTGGACAAGAAACCAAAGTCAAGATAAGCATCAAGATCAAAGCACAAGAAGATGTGAAAGTCAAGTCAAGATCAAGACTTAGAAGAATTCAGGATTTAGGACACCTCTACATGTACTCATATGAGATTGTACTAATTATACACATATCATATCATTAGATTGACCTAGGACATGTTAGGAAGGTGTATGTGACTTGGGGTTGGCTAGAAGTTCCCAAAAACCCCTATAAACTCCTTGAATTCCCAATCTTGCTTTTGTGCTGCAGACGAATGTCGGTTTGGAATCCAGACAGTCGTCTATCTGGTCATAGAAGCCCAAACAAATTTTCCATCTAGATCAGATGGTCATCCGTCTAGTACAACTTAATCCCAACGGCTATTTTAACGGCTAAAATTTTTAGACGGATCTTTGTTTGATCCAGACGGACGTCTGTCTAGTCTGAAATTTCACAAAAAAATTCTATCCGTTGGGAGGTTGGGCCAAGCAATTGATTGCAATCTTTATAAGCCCAACCACCCCCATTTAAGAGGCTATACCTTGTCTATTGATCAATTACTACTTCACAACTCTCAAAGCTCTCAAATTGGTGAACTAGAATTGATCACTTGCCTTCCAACTCCATCCAACTTTGACGGACATTCCAAAGTTGTCAAGCAAGCTCATTGGAGTCAAGCGTGGAGTTATTGAAGGCCATTGGAACTTTATTAGTGGTGCACATCATTTCTTGGGCATTCATTCCTCATTGCATCACATTCACACAAGGGGTAAAGTGTCACTCCCCTTGTTAGGTAATATCCTTCACTTCTTCAAATTGTATTCATTGTTCAATTTTACTCTAGGTTGATTAGATTTGGTAGAGGGTGCACTTGCCCTACTTAGAACAAAGATTGTAAAGGTTGTTCTCACCATAGTAAACATAGATTGTAAAGGGTTTGATCTCTACCCATTGTATTGAAAGAGAATCACTAGTGGAATACTCTCTTGAGGCCAAGAGAGGAGTGGAAGTAGACTTGCAAAGTCAAACCACTATAAAATACTTGTCTTGTGGGTTGATTGCATTTGTTAATTATCATTGAATTCTATAATTTACTTTATAGTGCAATTAAACCAAAAAATTAAGCAAGTCCACTAGTTGCAACCTATTCACCCCCCTTTAGGTTGCCTTAACAATTGGTATCAAAGTGGGAGCTCAAACTGAGATTGAAATCAATCTCTAAAAGAGTAAAAGATCATGGCATCATCATCCAACCAATACTCTTCAAGACCTGAAGGACTTAACACCTCTAGGCCTCCATATTTTGATGGAAAAGGATTTGCATAATGGAAAACTAGGTTTGAAGATTTTGTGTGTGCTATTGACATAGATGTTTGGGATATAATTACATGTAGACCAAGTAAGATTACCAAGTTTGATAAGGAATGGTAAAAAAATACCCAAACCAAGGACCGAATGGGATGGAACCAATGAGGTCAACCTTCCATCCCAAGCAAAACCACAAAGCCAAAATGTTTCTACAATGTGCCCTAAGTGAAAAGGTATATAATAGATGTGGTACTTGCAAGAATACTAAGGAAATTTACCAATGAAGGAACCAACCTAATAAAAAAGATGAATTTTGATGTTCACATGATTCAATGTGAAAACTTTAAGATGTTAGATGATAAGAATACAACTTCTTTGTTTACTAGATTCACTAACATTGTTAATAAGTTGCAGAGTCTTGGTAAGGATTTTGCTAATGAGGATGTGACAAGAAGAATCTTAAGAGCTCTTCCACAATCATGGAGACCCAAGAAGACCGCAATATAAGAAGTGAGAAATTTAGAAAATATCACACTTGATGAGCTCATGGGATCCCTACTTACACATGAGGCGGAGCTTGAGGAAGACAAGAGATATGAAGAAAGACACTCAAAAATAGACAAAGAATAAGTCAATTGCTCTTAAAAGCTCCACCAAAACGGATGATGAAAGTGAAGGAGAAGAAAACGACTCCGATAGTGATATAGCAATTATCACAAGGAAGTTCAAGAAATTTCTCTAAGGAAGAAAAGGAAGAAAAGGAAGATACCTACTCAAGGGACAAGGGTTCAAAGAATCAAAAAGTAAAAATCCCTCAAAAGGAAGAACCGCACCCTCCAACATTCAAGATGTCATTTGCTTTGAGTGTAGGAAACAAGGGTCACTTCAAAACCAAATGTCCAAACAAAGGAAAGAAGAAAGCCTACAAAGCCGAAGTCACCTACACTACAAGCGATGATGAGGAAGAAAATGAGGAATCCGATGAAGAGAAGATCAACTTAGCCTTGATGGCTAAATCGGATGAAGATCAAGACCTTGAGGTAAATTCTATATACGATAGTCTTGATTCCATTAATGATGAAAATGAAATAGATGACATTGATGAAGAAGATCACGTTAGTGGTTTTCAAGCTTTGTATAATTTAAGCAAGAAACTTGAAAGGAAAAATAAAGTCTTGAAAGGTGAAGTGTCCTCTCTTAGTGACACGGTAAATGATCTACGAGAGTACATTAAGAAAATATAAAAGGAAAACATTGATCTAAACAATGCCCTTGTGACATTCACAAATGGGCAAAAGAACTTGGATAATCTTCTAGGAACCCCCCAAAAGAGTTCTCAAAATAAAAAAGGACACGGATTCAATGGTGAAACCTCCACTCCTAAAAAGGGGAAGGAAGTTAGATTTGAAAAAGGAACTTCTAGCAAGAATCCTTCACCAAAACCCACAAATGTTCAAGGAAACATTCAAAGTAGAAACAAGACTCAACCTCAAATCAATAAAGGAAAAATTGGAAGAGGAAATTACCATTACCAAATGAAAGGACAAAATGAGAATAAAAAGAATGGACCAAAGAATAACCAAGGAACAAAAGGACCGATTTATTCTAATCAAGGTTATTCAAGAGGTAATGGAGGATATCAAAACCATTATAACCATAGATGGAAAAAACCACAAAATTACCAAAATGTCCAAAGCCAACAACATCACCAATTTTGGCCAAACCAAAATCAAATGATATTTGGTTATGATTGGCCATATCCTCACTATGCCCCGTATGAGCATCTACCTCAACCTCCATTTAGGCCATATATGCCATACCATCAAAGACCTAGAAGAAGCTAAAACCTCTATAAAAACACAAACCAAATCAATGGGCAAAGAAGTCAAAACTTCAAAGGACAAAGGAAACAAAAACCTCAAGTCCAAGAACCTTTTGACATTTGTGACCCAAGATTTCAAAGACCCAAGGGATATCAACCTTGTTAGTTGGTTCAACATGGAACCAACAAGATCTAACCAAGTTGGACCCATGTAGATGGGGGAACCAATGCATATCTTTTCTTTCTTATACAAGTTTGTTTGATGAACACCCAAAGAAGTGAATGATACATTGATAGCGGTTGTTCCAAACACATGATGTCAAATCCAAAGCTCTTCATAAAGCTTAAATCATATGATGGAAGATGTGTCACTTATGGAAACAATAGCAAAGGAAAGATAGTTAGCATTGGTCAAATTAACATTGGAGGTACTTCTATCTCAAATGTATATTTTGTTGATAAATTATCATATAACTTGCTTAGTGTAAGTCAATTGTGCAGTATAGGCTATAAAGTTACATTTGATGTTTCTTGTTGCCATGTGAAAGATATGAATCAAAATCTAATCATACAAGATATTAGGAGAGATAACATCATACTTGT
Source organism: Hakea prostrata (assembly GCF_041222555.1). Classification (NCBI taxonomy): domain Eukaryota; kingdom Viridiplantae; phylum Streptophyta; class Magnoliopsida; order Proteales; family Proteaceae; genus Hakea; species Hakea prostrata. The sequence goes on along the minus strand of NC_142604.1, from coordinate 34,700,613 downwards.
GTCTTCAATGAATTTCCTAATATGACTTGTCTTATCTCACACGAAGAAACTCTTATTTGGCATAGAAAACTAGGTCACATTAATATGAAGTTAATTGATACCATTGCATCAAAGGACCTAGTTAGGAATGTTCTAAAAATAAAGTTTGATAAAAACTATTTTTGTGATGCATGCCAGAAAGGAAAACAAACCGAAGTATCTCATAAGTTCAAGAACATAGTCTCTACTAGTAGACCACTAAAACTTCTTCACATGGACTTATTTGGAACTATTCCCAAAGCTAGCCTTGGTGGTAAACACTATGCATTTGTCATTGTTGATGACTACTCAAGGTATACATGGACTCTATTTCTAAAATATAAAGATGATGCTTTTGAGGAATTCACCATTTTTCTTAGAAAAATTCAAAACAATAAAGGATACCTCATAACTACCATTTAAAGTTACAATGGGAGGGAATGTGACAACAACAACTATTTTGGAGAATTTTGTGATAAAGAATGTAAAACCCATAACTTTTCTACTCTTAGGACCCCCCAATCAAATGGACTGGTAGAAAGAATAAATAGATCACTCCAAGAAATGGCTAGAACCATGCTTGGTGAATTCTCATTGCCAAAGTATCTTTGGGTGGAAGCCACAAACACCGCTTGTTATGTCTTGAATCATGTTTTAATTAGAAAATTCTTAAACAAGACACCATATGAACTTTATCACAATAAAGTATCTAGGGTTGATCCATGCAAAATATTTGGATGTAAATGCACTATATTGAACACTAAGGACCCTAAGGAAAATTTTGATGAAAAATTTGATGAGGGAGTTTTCTTGGGATACTCCCAAAATAGTAGGGCATATAAAGTACTAAATAAAAAAACCTTAGTTGTGGAAGAATCAATAAATGTCAAATGTGATGTATCTCTACCTAAAGATAAATATAAACCTCTAATTGATGAAGATGATGATGGGAGAGTTGAACTTGTCATTAGAGAAAAAGTGAATAACTTATCTGTAGAAGAACCTAGAAATGATCCCAAAGATAGTGGGACCTCATCTCAAGAATTACCTAAGGTGGTAGTTCCATAGAAAGACCATCCCCTTGAACAAGTCATAGGTGACTTAGGTCAAGGAATCCAAACTAGATCAAGAACTCGAAGTTTCTACAATTATGTTGCATTTTTGTCAACTATAGATGTCACATCCACCCAGCCGGTACCTTATCTGGCATACTCGAGTGTGTGATCCACAGCCCTGAAGATTAGTATCGAGGAAACCAACCTCCCACATTTACCATAGTATGATCACGAACAAGAGATAATCAATGTTATATTAAATTAACAGAGAGATCGAAATAAGATTCAAAGAAAAACAACATAATCAGAGTGCGAAAATAATGATACCAATATAATAACCAATGTAGAGTGTAGCGGAAAATCACTCCACATAACACAGTGGAATAGTAGATTGAAAGTCAAAAGAAATATTACAATCGATTCCCAAAAATGAAAGGAATTGAAAAGAAGTAATCAAAACTAAACTAAGGTCTTTTCTACCTTATAAATACAACTTCTAAAAGTAAAAGTCTCAGAATCCACATAACGCATAACAAGCATGTGAGTACGACTAATCCTGATGCGATATGTCTTCACCCATGAATTCCTCAATTTCATAGTCACCGTAGCCACCAATTTGGGAGTAGTATGCGTCATTTGTTTGTGCTTCATAGTATTGGCCTTCATAGTCGTCAGTACCTGCAAGGATAATCTAACAAAGATATTTGCAAAAATGGGTGAGTTCAATAGAGCTCAGCAAGGTAGGTTATAACCACAATAACATAGTAAAACATGATTTCAAAACATACACGATGCAAGATGATATGAAATAGACAATGTATGTATGAATCTAACTCTATGTATGCTGGTCTCTATTGGCAGACGTGCTTTAAGTCATAGCACCATACTCCTCTGGGTAGGTCTCAAATCACTCTCCATCAACCATCTCGGTATCTTGGGTTTTCCAGATGTAATTGGGTCTTGCCTCTATCACATCCACCTAGGTGGTACCCTATCTAACATACCTGAGTGTGTGATCCACAGCCTCGAAGATCAGTATCGAGGAAATCAACCTCCTACATTCACAATAATATAATCAAGAGCAAGACTAAATCAAGGTTAACAATATTAATTGAGAGATTAGAACAATATAAAAAAATAACATCAAAGTGAGGAAATGATACCAATATAATAAATCAAAATGTAGAGTGAGGCGGAATATCACTCCATAGATACAGCGGAAATCTAGGTCAAATGTCAAAAGGAAGATTACAACCGTTTCCAAAAGAAAGAAAAGAAGTAATCTAACTAAACTAGGGGTTTCATCTACTTTATAAAGAATGTCTTCATAAACGTAAACTTTAGAAACTAAGCATTTCGGCCGCTTCCACTCCAAGATAGGGCTAATCTTGGTACGCAACATGATCACACAAGGGATCTTCACCGTAATCTTCGTAACTGCAAGAACCTTGAGTGAAGTATGCTCCATTGGTTTGCGCTTCATCATACTGGCCGTCATAGTCGTCAATACATATAAAATAATCTAACAAATATATTTGCAAAAAGGAGTGAGTTCAAAAGAACTCAGCAAGGCAAGTTATTCCATAGCAACTTAGTAAAGCATGATAATCACAACTAGCAGATGCAATATGATATGAAACAGACAATGCATGTATGAATCTAACTCTAAGTATCCTGGTCTCTAAAGGCATACATGGTATAAGTCACAACACCGTACTCCTTTGGGTCTGGTCCAAATCACTCTCTTTCGGTTGGTAATGGGTCTTGCATCCCTCACGACATTCCATGGCTAGGGTTTAGGTCACCACTCTCTCACGCCACTATTTGGTATGAGTACCGGCGCATGTCAAGGTCAAGCCTAGCCCAATGCAAGTCTTCTACTTAGTTATATGAACTTAGATCTAGATACGTCCATTCCTCGCCCCGGTTGATGCTTTCCGGTATCCTTCTCGCTAGAGTCAGCGTATCATATGGCTACAACCAACTCGGACTACGGACTCATTGACCCTATTGGTCATCCACAAATAGTAAACGGGAAGCTCTCATGTCCTCTCACAGGTCGGTTACCGGTCTTGAACGCCCATGAGCCCAAGTTTACTAGATGCGACCCTACCAATGAATGGCCCCCACAATGTGATTTCTGTCCTCTCATGGGTTGGTTACCGGTCTTGGGTGCCCATAAATCCCCATTGCTACCATGGGTTCTTGGTCTCAATACCCTTCCGAATCGGGTCTGAGATAACAGGGACATCCTAGCCAAACACTGCTAGACAAGCCATAGGTATGAAAACCAAGAATCCGAGAAAGCATCAAAGGGCACCATAGGGAGATGTCCCATACCATTCCCACTAATGTCCAAGGACAAAAATGTCTAAAAGACATTCCCCAATCCCAAATCATACCTAATCATTCACATTCCAATTCAGTCATAACATACACAACTGATATCTCATCATATAGAAAAATACATAAAGACATGATCAATTGAATAAGTATCATACATGAGTAAGTATCCATTCATGATCAAGTAAATAAAAGAAATATAAGAATAAGGTCCTACTGTACTTACATCAGTCATATCATAATTAGAAAATATGATAATAGTAGCAAATCTATGAGTTTCCCAAATTAGAAACTAAGATTCACACAATCTAAGTTAATATGGATACAACTGTCCTTACCTTGATTAGCTTTGAAGATTATCCAGGTGAACAATAGAATGGATCCAAAGTTAGCACACAAACCCTAAACAAGCATTACACAATCATTAGGAAACAACCCTAAAAGAATAGACATCAAATGAATCAAGACGGACAAAGAAATCCATTGCTGTCATCCTAGGAAGCTTGGTTGGGTCAATTGGTCCAGTCAATCCAGGCAGTCAACCCAATGAACAGTATGCAGCAGAAATATGATTTTTGATCCAAAACTCATTCTACAAGATTCAAAACACTACGAAACTTGGAGGGAATCTATAAAATAGTAATCTAAGACTAACTAGCATAGATTAGACACCAAAAAATGATCAAAACCAATACTTACTAATTTGGAAACATGACTTTCTAATGTGGTAAAATCATAGTTTTCAATGAAAAGAAGCTATGAACTCAAGAGAAGAACTAGAGATGATAAGATCTCATTCTAGTAAATTGAAAATAGTAGGTTAGGGAAAAAAATAATCATGAAGATGTATCTATCATACTAGAGAAATCAAATCAAAAGTATGATCATAGCTTCATGAAGAAATCATAAGAATCATGGCTAAGATCAAGTATGAAAATCATAGCACCATAAGAATGAATGGAGATTGTAGAAAAGATAATTGCAAGGATGCAGTATCTTCTTCATAATCTTAGTACGGAGAATAGATCATAGCAAGAGTAGACCAATATCAAGTAAGAGAGATTACTAACCTTTGTTAGTGAACAAGAGATGAGGAACTTGAGAATTTGCAAGAGTTCTTCACCAACACCAAGGAGAGGCTTTGAGAGGAGTTCTCCACGATCTCTAGGGGTTTTAGAAACACAAAGTTCTATTATATATAGCATCAAAAACCTAAACAGAGGATCTTAGATAGATTCTATCACTGTGGGTCAATTGGCCAAGTCAACCCAAGTAGTCGACCCAGGCTGTCCGCAAGCCTAATTCAGGGAAATGAAGGTCCAACTCTCATCAAATTCAAATGGGCTTCTCACAACTCAACCTATAACTCACTTAGTATAGAGAAATGCTTTCAAACCATGTCTAACCAAGCTTTAAGCTCATCAACCATGCTTCTCTTCATTAAGGTGTAGTCTCTTTTCCAATTCCATCAAAGTCTCGAAGTATGGGACACCATCATCAATCTCCATGGGTTCTGGGTCAAACACCATGTCTTCCACTGATATGGTCCATAGTTGACTTCCACTTCTACTTTGGGTCTTCGGACTTACAAACAATTGAGTTTCCGGGTTAAGGTTAGGGCCGGGTTTATCAGCATCCCTCATGGACATTCCTTTGTTGGGGTTTAGGTCACCGCTCTCTCACATCACCATTGGTCTGAGTATTGGCGCATGTCAAGGTTAAACATAGCCAAATGCAAGTCTTCTACTTAGTTATATCAAGTCAGAGTCAGATACTTTCATTCCTCGCCTCTTGCAATCCTTTCCGGTATCCTTCTCACTAGAGTCAGCGTATCTTATGGCTACAACCAACTCGGACTATGGACTCATCAACCCTTTTGGTCATCCACAAACAATAAACGAGAAGCTCTTATGTCCTCTCACTGGTTGGATACCGGTCTTGAGCGCCCATGAGCCCAAGTCTATTACTTGCAACACCACCAAGGATGGCCCCTCACAATGTGATCCATGTTTTCTCATGGGTTGGTTACCAGTCTTGAGCACCCACAAAACCACATTGCTGCCATGGGTTACTAGGTCTCAATACCCATCCGAATCGGGTCTGATATAATAGGGACATCCTAGCCAAACACCGCTAGACAAGCCCTATGTATGACAACCAATAATACAGGAAAGTGTCAAAGGGCACCATAGGAAATGTCCCATACCACTTCCATTGATGTCCAAGGACAAAAACGTCAAAAGGACATTCCCCAATCCTAAATCATACCTAAGCAATCACATTCCCAATTCAGTCATAACATACACAACTAATACTCCAACATATAGAAAGATAGATATATAAACATGATCAATTGAATAAGAAAATTACATGAATAAGACCTAATGTACTTAAAGTACTTACAACAGTAATATCATAATAAGAAAATGGAAGAATAGCAGTAAACTCATGCAATTCTCAAATTAGAAACTAAGATTCATGCAATCTAGGTTATTATGGAAACAACCGTCCTTACCTTAATTAGCTTCAAAGAAATTTTGGAGATCAAAGAGAATAGGTCCAAGGTTAGCAAACAAACATAGAAACATCATTAGGAATAAGCCCTAGAAGATTAGAGGTCAAACGGATCAAATTGGATGAAGAAATCCCATACGGTCAGCTTTGGCAGCTTGGTTGGCAACTTGGTCCAATCGACCAAGTGACCAAGCATAAATCAGAATTTTGATTCGAAACTCATCTTTTTGGATTTTGAACACTCCGAAAAGTCAAGGACAACTCTAGGAGAGTAATCTAAGATCAACTAGCATAGCTTAGACGACAACCATGATCAAAATCATAACTTTCTAATTTGATCAAAACAAGGATTTTTATAGAAAACAATCCATAGATCAATGGAGCAATTAGAGAGAACAAGGTTTCACTCTAGATGAATATCAACAGTAGATCAGAGATAAGAACTAACGTGAGAATGAATCTATCATGCTAGAGAAATCAAAACAATTAGATTAATCATGCTTTCATGAAGGTTCATGAAGATTCATTGGAATGATCTCCTCTAAAAATCAAATACGGAGATCATAGCATCATTGGAATGAATGGAGATTCATTAACAACTTTAGAGATTGTAGAAGAGGCGTTTGCAAGGATGCAATATCATCTTCATAATCACAATAAGGAGATCAGATCATAGTAAAAGTAAATCAATTAGAAGATTAAGAGATTACTAACCTTAATGATGAACAAAAGATGAAGAACTTTGAGAATTTGCAAGAGTCCTTCAACAACACCAAGGAGAGGCTTTGAGAGAGGTTCTTCACATTTTCTAGAGGTTTTAGAAACAAAAGGGGCTAAGAAATATGAAGTCCTATTAAATAGAGCATCAAATCCCTAATCAGAAGATCTTACACAGATCCTGTTAGTAGTTGGTCAATTGGTTGGTCAATTGGCCCAGTCGACCAAGCAATTGACCAAGGCTGACAGCAAGCCCAAGTAAGGGACTTCAAGGAGCAAACCTCTTTAAATTCATGTGGGCTTCTCCCAACTCAATAAATGACTCACCTAGCATAGAGGAATGCCTTCAAACCATGTCCAACTAGACTTTAGGTCCATCAACCAAGCTCTTCTTCATCAAGGTGCAGCTTCTTCTCCAACACTGCCAAAGCTTCCAAATATGGAGCACCATCATCAATTTCCATCGGTTCCGATTCAAACACCATGTTTTCCACTGAGATGGCCCATAGTTGCCTTCTTCCTTCTCTTTGGGTCTTCGGACCTACAAACAACAGGATTCCCGGGTTAAGGTTAGGGCTGGATTTCACATTCTCCCCCCCTTAAAAGAAATTTTGTCCTCGAGATTGAAAGCATACTTGGTTCCAAAAAGATGAGGAAATTTCTCCTTCATGTCTACTTCCTTCTCCCAAGAAGCTTCTTTAGGGGTGTGATTCTTCCACAGAATCTTTACCAAAGGGATGGTACGATTCCGCAACTATTTGTCCTTCTTGTCTAGGATTTCAGCTAGCTCTTCATTGTAAGAAAGATCAGCACTAAGTCCTTCAGGTGCTTGTTGTAGTATGCGTTATGGATTCTCTATGTATTGCCAAAGCATCGATACATGAAACACATTATGAACTCCAGCAAGAGACGGAGGTAAGGCCAAACAGTATGCGACGGGTCCAACCTTCTCAAGAATTTCATAAGGTCCAATGAAGCAAGGGCTAAGCTTTCCTTTCACATTGAATATCATCACACCTTTCATAGGTGACACTTTCAAGAAAACTTTCTCCCCAACTTGAAATTCCAAGTCGGTCCTTCTCTTATCTGCATAAGATTTTTGCCTTGACTGAGCAGACTTAATCTTTTCTCTTATCATATCCACCATTGCACTTGTAGCTTCAATCATTTTCGGACCTAACACTTTTCTTTCACCGGTCTCTGTCCAATACAAAGGTGTCCTACAAGTGTTTCCTACAAAGCTTTGAATGGAGCCATGCCTATTGTTGCTTGATAACTGTTATTATAGGCAAACTCAACCAAAGCTAAGTGTTCATCATAGTTGCCACCCATATCCACAACACAAGACCTAAGCATATCTTCCAAAATCTGAATTGTTTGCTCAGATTGTCCATTAAACTGTGGATGATGAGCCGTACTCAAATTTAACTTGGGTTCCAAAAGCTTTCGCAAACTATTCCAAAACCTGGAGGTGAATCTAGGATCTCTACCATAAACAATACTCACAGGCACTCTGTGTAGACGAACCACATTGTCCACATAAAGCCTAGCTAGCTTATCCATAGTATGAGTGATCTTCATAGCGATAGAATGGGCTAATTTGGTCAACCTATCAACAATTACCCATACCGTATCACTACCTTTACTTGTCCGAGGCAAGCTAGTCACGAAAGTCCATAGTAATGTCTTCCCACTTCCATTTAGGAATAGGAAGGGCCTGCAGAAGTCCAGATGGCTGTTGTCAAACGGACTTCACACGCTGACAAGTTTCACACTTGGCCACAAAATCTTCAATATTGCCTTCAAACCAATCCATCAAAAATGTTCTCTTAGATCCTTGTACATCTTGGTGCTTCCTGGGTGTACTGTAAATATTGATTGGTATACTTCTTTCAAAATCTCTTTATTAATTTCATCAATAGTTGGCACACAAAACCTTCCTTTAAACAACAGAGCACCATCCATAGACATACCGAAATTAGGATCCGACTCAGGATTCGAAGAAATCTTCTCAATCTTCTTCAATTCCTGATTAGAAGCTTGCAGAGCAACAATTCTGTCTCTAAGGGTGGATCTTGCCGTCATGGGAGAAAAAATAAATTCCGAACCTTCAAGAACAATTTCCAATCCAAGTTTCGAAATCGAAAATAGCAACGGTTGACTCAAAGCATTCAAATCCAACTCTTTTCTTTTACTTTTCCTGCTAAGAGCTTCAGCAACCACATTTGCTTTACAAGGGTGATACTAAATGTCACAGTCATAGTCAGAGACCAATTCTAACCATATTCTTTTGTCTCATATTTAATTCCTTTTGGGTAAAGAAGTACTTCAAACTTTTATGATCTGTGAAAATAGCAATTTTCTCACCATTTAGGTAATGTCTCCAAATCTTCAAAGCGAAGACAACTGCAGCAAGCTCTAAATCATTAGTGGGGTAATTCCATATTGCATCAAAACACAACCCAAACCAATCTTTGACACATCAGTGTAGACTCTCAAACCACCGGAATCATCATGTATAGTCAAAATCGGGGCACTTGTCAATCTATCCTTCAACTCTTGAAAATTCTTCTCAAAAGCGTTGGTCCAAACAAACTTCTCTTCTTTTCTAGTTAGCTTTGTCATAGGGGCAGCCAACCTAGAAAAATTCTCAATAAATCTCTTGTCGTATCCCGCCATACTTAGAAAACTTCTTATTTATGTCACGATCTTCGGTCTTTCGCAGTCGGCAACTACTTTTTCCTTCTCAGGATCAACATGAATACCTTCAGCTGAAACCACATGGTTGAGAAATACTACCCTTGAGAGCCAAAAGTCACACTTGCTAAACTTAGCGTAAAGCTTCTTTTCTCTCAACCTTTGCAAAGTGAAACTAAGATGTCTCACGTGCTCTTCTTCACTCTTCGAGTAAATCAAGAAGTCATCAATGAAGACGATTACAAACTTGTCAAGAACATCATGAAAAATTTGATTCATAAGATCCATAAAAACAATAAGAGCATTTTTCAAACCAAAGTGCATAACTCTAAACTCATAGTGACCATATCTCGTTCTGAAGGCTGTCTTGAAAATATGACTAGACTTCACCTTAAGTAGGTAATATCCAGATCTTAAGTCAATCTTGGAGAACACGGCTGCACCTTTCAACTAATTGAAGAGGTCATCAATCCTGGGCAGCGGATATCTATTCTTAATGGTCAACTTGTTCAACTCCCGGTAATCCGATCTGCTTACAAAAAAAGAAAATGGGTCCCTTGGTCCAATTGGAGTCACTGCCATTGGAGGCTTCTGAATCACCGGTCTAGGATTTCACATTCACTGGCCTACTAATTGGAACATTTACTGCTTGTTTGTTCCCACTAAACTGATTATGCTAGCTGGCCTGTGTATGTCTAGAACTCTGGTCTACATTCATAGTATGAAAAGCAGGAGTAGGATAGGGTGTAGGTCTAGTGAATAACCTTTCTGTCCGATCAACAAATCCAGGATTTCTAGGCTGCCATAGCTTGTGAACACGAGAACTTTCTTTCTCAGTCTCTTCCAGTTTCTTTGAATTTTGAACCATCTAGGCATAGCTCTCAATAGGGAGGATAGTGAGGTATGCTTTGATTGCAGGCCGCAAACCCTTGAAGAATTTCTTTGCCTTAGCATGGTCAGGTCTCATAGAATCAGGGGCAAAGAAGAAGAGTTCTTCAAACTTCTGCTAGTAATTTAGTATAGACATGGATCCTTGCATAAGAGCCATAAATTCAGCTTCCTTGGCATCTTTTACAACTTCAACAGAGGTTCAACACCATGCAGTGGACACATCAATTCACTGCAGATTTACTAGTTTATCTAGAGCTAGTGAGGTTGTTCTTTAGAAACCTATCATCATTTGACGAGGGTATCATCAAGGATCATCTTCAGCTGGTTGTAAAGAGTTAGGTCCAGGAGACATGGATTAGATTCTCCACTTGCACACTGGCAGAGATTTTCTGAGTACCTTACTATCCACATGCGTGCGTATGGATACCCACGAGTTCTTCTTCCATACGAGCTTCACGAGATCTATGCAACTCTTTGGGATGACACTAGGTGTATCAGTCCATGGACTAGTGCTAGGTGTATCGGTCTTGAAGGCATCTATTTACATGTCAACCTCTATAGGTGATCAAATTATAAATCCTGAATTTGGAGTACTACTCTTGTAAGTTGACCTCAAAATCATACTTTTCATGAAGAGAATCTATATAATTACAAGAAGGGTGGTAAAAAGATAATCGTAGTTGTACGGATTGAATTCTTGGGCTAGTTATGAGTATAAATTGTAACTTGAGATCTTAGTATCGAAAGAATTTTTGAGCAAAAATCATGGTGGTAAGACTATAAGCGCCTCCCAAACTCTCCTTGTGTTGAGGACTTTAACATGGTTTTCTGCCTTGTAATTTGATCTATTATGGGGCTTTACAGTTCTATCCATTAATGTATAGGTAATAATTTATGCAAGGTGTGGAATTTGTTCATCATTCTAGGGTAGTTGCTATTAGCCGACTCCCTAGTCAGATGTGGGGGCATATGTGTATGTTAGAACGACACGGCCTATGTTTACATAAATAATTTTACCAAGGATATACATTCAATCCAAATAATGCCCAACAATGGACAACATAAACACATAACCTAAGGCCGTGGAATATGTTGATGTTAAAGGAGGTGCATGTGGGACAAGGTACTCAACTTTGATGCCGAATATTAGGTAGTTCGTTAACATAAGTTTTTTAATATTCTTTTTTTAATAAAAAAATTTTATTTTTTATTTTTTAAGGATAAACTCCTGTTTATATAGAAGAACAAGAGACACCTACTAAGGGTTATCTCCAAAGGATATGACTTAGCTAACCATGTCTTTACCTTCAGGCTTATTTTTTATCCTGTCAAACTTGTTTTTCCAAAATACGTTTATTGATATTTAGGTGTTTACTAGGGAATAACATCAACTCTAATCCTTCATTATGAAGACTATAAAATATTTTAAATTGCATGGCTAAAAAACCAGTTTAAAATTCCAATAGTGTATAATTGAGAACTTACAATTATTTATCAAGCAAAATGACTTTCGAATTGAAGGCAATATACCATTCCCCCCCCCCCCTTTTTCTTTTGTTGGAATATTGTAATGACAATTTGGCATACATAGAGATGCGCAGTATACTTGGTAGAATATCTGATTAAATTAGAGCATGAAATTTGACAAATGGCTAACCCTATAACGTTTTCACTCTTTCAGTGGTTGGAATAGCCACAAAATCTATCATTTTTTTTTTTTTCAAATTCTCTCATGTGGTTTCCTAGTTATCTCACAAAGGCTCAAAGAAGTTCACTTTGTCTCGAACTTGGGATTCCTTTGGTAAAGTCAGCCATGCTTCCTTGGATGTTGCTGCAATCAAGATTGTTAGAAAGATATCCTCATAATAGCTTGTTATAGTAGGTAGAGAGCTTTTGCATTTTCTTTAATTAAATTTTCCTACAGCTTTGCTACTTCATCAAGATCAGCAAAACTTCTTCTACAAGCTCCCAAAGGTCCTGCACTTTGAAAAGAGTCTTCGTCTTCACACTACAAAATTGGTACCTTTTCCGCTGAACAGGAGAATCGGCAACTATGATGATTAAAAGACTATTTTCTGCCATGATTACTCAACCTCCTCTATTTCTCATCTTCTTCTTCTTTTTTTGGTTTTACCTCTCATTTAGGCAGAGATCCACCATAGCACTCAAATTCCATTTAGTCTTTCTTCTCCTCATTTCTATTATCTTCTTTGCCCAATCTATTGGTGAGTTTTCTCTCTCTGTCTCTCTCTTTTTTTTTTTTTTGGGTTTACAAGATTTTTTTTTCTTCTTAACATGAAACTTATGATGCAGACATCAAACCAAACATTGCTTATCCCGATGATGATAGTGACTATAAGAGGTATCTTGGGTCATGCAAAACTACATTTGATTGTGCAAGAATTTGTAATGCAAACCGCCTTACACGTGGTCCATGCATCCCACATGGAGGAAAGTTAACTTGTTGTTGCCTTTGAATTTGCCCAAAGAAGTTGATGTGTGTGTGTGTGAGAGACAGGTTCAGGATAAAACTTGTAATGTTTACTATCTCATGAATGGAATAAAACTATGAAACCATTGAAAAAAGTATTGTTCATTTGAGGTTTATCTTTGAAGGATTGCCAATTGGAATGAGTGACCAGACACTCTAGAGCAATAAAAAATCAAATCGTGATTCGATTTGGATTTATATAAACCAGTAACTCAGCTCTTAGGTTTTAATTCTAGGTCATGACTCATGAGACTAATTGCATCTGGTGGATTCTTAGTTAACTTGCAAAGGGTTCAAAGTAGTTCTCATTATCTCAGTCTTTGTGGCAGTCTCTACCCCACATTATTGTACATGATTCTTTTTAACTCTTATAGAATTACTCTAGAGAACCTTATATAATTTTCCTCTAGACCAGAAAAAATTTCAGTGTCATGAAGGCATCTATTTACATGTCAACCTCTGTAGGTAGAAGTTGCAACCAAACGAACCACCGATCGATGAGGTTGAGTCACACCTTGAGTGCTGTCTTTTTAAGGTAATTGATGCACCCTACTACCAAAGGTTCTTCGCACCACCACCTCCAAGATAAAGCAACCTCCAACTAGAAGATGAGGTAGTTCTTCTATTCCCTTCAAGGAGCCAAAAGCTAGAGCACAACACTTAGACAAATTCAAGAAAGAAATTAACTTTGTAAACCAAATTATGCAAGTGTGAGGAGTGTCTCACTAGCCCACCACATGCAAGGAAAGGTTGGGTTTATATAGGCCCAAACCTCACCTTACACCCCTTAGGATTCTTAAGGCAATGAATTGGATTTAATCCATTCAATAACCTTAACCCCACTCATGGTAATGGCCATGAATGGTCATGAAGTTGAAATAAGAATTGATGGTCAAGAGTTAGAATTGAAGTAAATTTCACCCTTCAAGTAACCCCACCACACCACCATGATCAAGACCATTAAGACCCATGACCAATGTCATGAAGAGCCTTATAACCAAGGTCATGAAGGGCCTCCTTTACACATGGTGCCTCATTACCACCCTTACCTCATGGGTCCCACACACTAACAAATAATTAAACAAAAGAAATGCAAAAACTAATTTTGAAACTTAATATAGATTTTTAATAAAAAAAACTAACATGTTTGGAATTTTGGGGTATGAATCATGCAATTTTACACGTCAAGAGGTCCGCTCAAATTCTCAAATGCGAAAATGGGTCTGATCTAGAGCATGATGGGCTAGAGATGTGATTATGGGCCAACTCTGAAGTAATTAAGAGATAAAAAAGATAAATTTGATCTACGGCTGAGATTATAAATTATCAGTCAAATCTACAGAGATATTATTGAGAGAGTCCAAATGGAGAAAGAGTCCTTGCATACCTCAATATCATATTTTCTATTTGTGATTTTATTAAAAAAAGAAAAAGAGGAAAAAGAATTATATTCAGATAAGGAAGAAGTAAAATTCCCGTTTTTGAATGTCTCTGTTCAATTTCGATCAAGCCCTTCATCGAACAGTCATCCGGTGTCCGATCAAGTTAATTTTTGGAGGAGAGCTTCAAGACTTCTTGATCATCAAGTCCAATGGTGGAATTATGCAGTTGATCTCTCTAAGTCAGTCTGATTAATACGTCAAAACCCTAATTGGTTGAGTCAGATAGAAACCCTGAGTTTGATTCAAATTCTTTCAAGATTCATATCCCATGTAAACTCTATAAAAGGAGAGCATACTCCATCAAGGGAGAACGTGTTTCAGAGCTTAGTAAAAGCACTCTTTCTTCTCTCTTCAGTTTATTTAGGCTTTCTCTAGTTTTCTTTGCTTGCATTTGTGAGATTTAAATTTATAGATTGAATGTTTAGGTTTAATTTTCTATCTAATGCAATTCAAGTTCAAGTTTCAAGTTCAAGATTCAAGTTTTAAGATTCGTTTTTCTCTAGGTCTAGCAATTGCAGATCTAGATCATTCTAGATCTAAATTTGGTTGTTAGGGTTGGTTGAGATTCGCATCGTTTGTTCAATTCGCAAGTAAGTAATCTTCTTCAATAATCTTCTCTCCTCCCTCCATTCCCACTTCTATCTACCCCTCCATATTCTTAATTTAGGATTTACGTACTATCAACATTTATTTATATTTCTCCCTTCCCCTGGGTCCTTGATCAGAGATGCCTACAATCGTGCATCTCTTTGGTTAAGGTTTCCCTTTCATTTTATTGCTTTGATTATTTGTTTTCTGCAGTTTCTTTTTTCTAATATCCATTCCCCCGATTGGTGGACTGTAAGCTACAGGAAAGGGTCCACAGTTAAAGTCATTATAATTATTCTCCCCTTCCCTAGATCCAGAGCTGACACTCGGATCACTTCCTTTTTATTTTTATTTATTTATTATTCGCATTTTTTTTTTTTGCATTTATTAATTATGCGTTGATTATGTTTGCTTTAATTTTCATTTCAATTCAATAGCGTAGGACCGTTTGTTTAGTTTAATTAAGTAATTAATAAATGTTTAATCATTGCACTATCGCATTATCATTAGCATTATCATTAAGTAGTTAATTCTAAAGTGACATATCTCCTTGAGATCGATCCGTTAGCTACATGATACCGTGCGCTTGCGGTTACTTTTAATTTCACAAACAAGTTTTTGGCGGTGTTGCGGGGAGATATTAGTCCATTTTTTTCATTCTTAGGTAAATCGAAGTGTGTTTAAAAAAAAAAATCAAATGTATTATTGTTAACTTGAGTAGAAACAAAAACGTATAGTAATTCCACTTTACTACAGAATCCCTAGGATTCGATAGTAGGTGGCTCCAAAGACTATACGGATTCTCTTGCTAAACCTTATACAGCGCTCAGCTATACGGCAACCTTACGGGTTTGGAATCATTGTTTCAATCTTTGTGGTGGGAAATTCACTACTTTCCCTTTTGTTTTCTTCTTTAGGTACTTTATTATAATTAAAAATAAAAATAAATAAAACACTCATTCTTTCAGAAGAGCCATTAATTGCATTAGGTGGTTAGTGCATGTGTGTTTGCCAGGGGATGAACCAAGATTCAATAGTGGGGGGGGGGGGGGGGCGAATAATAAAAGTATAGATTGGGGAAGCACCAATGCTTTTTCACCACACATATTGTGTTGGCCCTTATAAGACCCATTAGGGTCCCACCTATGAATTATTTTATTATATTAAGAAATACCCCTATATATATTTTTTGGGGCCCACAGACAAAAATAGATAAATTATTAATAATGGTATTTTTTCAACAAGATATAAGTAAATTAAACCATCAGTTAAAAAAAATTATAAAATAAAATAAAATATAAAATCAAAAAAATTTGAAAAAAATTTGCAAACAAAAAATAATTTTAGGTAAGAGATGCAAACCAATGGTAGTAAGTTACCTTACAATTATAGACATTTTATTTACAATATAAAATCAAATAATAAAAATTGCAAAAGAAATACAAAAAAAAAAAAAAAGAATATAAAATCAAATAAAGAATAACATAAAAAAATAAATAAAAGAGAAAAAATAAATAAATTGAAAAAGAGAAAGAGAACCTAACTGTGTAGAAGATTTTTTCTCAAATTTTCCTTAATCTGCACTTATAGAATAAATAAAATGAAAAAAACCGAAGAGAATAAATAAGAAGAAAAGAAGATATATGAGAGAATAAATAGGGATTGAGGAGTTAATTTCCATTAGAAATGACATTTTGAATATTTAATAATATATTTTTTTCAAAAATTTTCCTTAACCCAGGTTTATAGAAGGAGAATATATAGGAAGAAAAGATGTGAGAGAGAAGAGAGAGGAGAATTAATCGGAATTGAGGAGTTAGTTTCCATTAGAAATGGCATTTTGAATATTTAATAATAAATTTTTTTCAAAAATTTCCCTTAACCCACGTTTATAGAAGGAGAATAAATAGGAAGAAAAGACGTGAGAGAGAAGAGAGGAGAGAATAAATAGGGATTGAGGATTTATTATTTAAATAGGGATTACATTTATACCCATTAATTTACCTTTAAAATTTGTTTTCAAATTGGGGGGGGGGGGCAAATAGTGATATTTCACATGTGAGAAGAGAAAAAAGCTGGAAAATGAAGGAAATTAATATAAAAAATTAAAAAGCTAAGCAAATAATAAAAAAAATTTAAAAATCCGGGGGGGGGGCATGGCCCCCCGGCCCCTTAGTGGGTCCGCCCCTAGTGTCTAGACTCGTGATTCCACAAATAGAATTGTCCGAGTGTCTACCTTGACCATGGAAGACCTACCTCCACCTCCTCCCCCTAAGAGTCTTAGAGATAGATTTTATCCAACTCGATCTGCACACCCTCCTATATACGTTTACCTGATGTGAGAGGTAATAATTTTGAACTTAAATCTCATTATCTGTTTATGTTATCCCAATGTCATGGGTTACCTGATCAAGATGCATATTTGTTCATTAGGGAGTTTGAGGAGGTTTGTGTCCTTATGAAAGTGCAACAACTCACTGATGATGCCGTAAGACTATGGTATATTACATTTGCAGTAAAAGGATCAAGTCAAAAAGTGGCTTATAGTTTACCTCGGGATAGCATTACCACATGGGAACAATTCACTGTCCTATTCTTCAAGAAATTCTTTCCTTTCTCCAAGACAAATAAAATAAGAAATGACATTCTTCAATTTTGTCAGAAATCCAATGAGTCATTTGCTAAGGTCATGGAGAGGTTTCAAAGCCTTCTCCAAGAATGCCCTCACCATGGTATAGAATTATGGAATTTATGCCAAATAATTTATGAGGGTATCGATTATCAACAAAGCAACTTTTAGAATCTATAGGCCCCACAAAATTTACATCATTCAATGATGATTTCGAAACTTAGGAATTTCTTTTAGACCTATAGAACTAGAGAATGGGAGTCAACCCAAGAATCTGAAAGGACTAGTAAGGGATATTTTGTTGATAGCCAAGTTCTTAAGGAAGCACAAATAGATAGTATTTTGAAAAAATTAGAGACTTTGGTAGTTAAAGCTGCACCACCACCACCAAGTCAAGTACATTTTATTGACAAATCTATTGCTATGTGTGCATGGTGTCAATCTCCTACACATGTAATTGAGGAATGCCCAAGCTATTCTGGAGGCCAACATGAAAATGTCAGTGCAATGTTTCCAAACTCGTAAAGTAACATGTACTATCTTGGGTGGAAGAATCATCCTAACTTTATATGGTCTCAAGGGCAAAACCAAAATGGATTAAACAATTATTCCAAATAAAATCATTTTGGTGCCCCTCAAAAACAAAGTGCCCAATTTTCGCATAGTCAAAATGTCCAGTTCCCTCAAGTCCCTAATTTTCTGAATGTCAATTTAGCTAGGCCTACCAATCCACCTATTGTGCCTCATATGCCTCTCATTGCACAAAATCAATCATCATCTGGTTTCAATAGAGGTAATAATCTAGAGTTTTCTCGTCTTTCTACTTTAGAGAAGAATATGGAAGTACTTTGCAGCACCTTCATGACTTCTATGCACAATATGGAAAAACAAATTTCCACTCTTACAAATACTTTGTCTGAGCAAGAAAAAGGTAAAATTCCTAGCAAACCTGAGTTAAATCCTAGGATTCAGATTCAACAAAAACCATCAAATTTACAAAATCAAGTCAACCAAGTTGAATCCTCCCCTTCTTCTTTAGCTTCAATTAATTATGTATCTGCATTGAGAAGTGGAAAAGGGTATTTAACAGGTGAGTCACATATTAATGAAAAGAGCAAGATTAATGACCACTGTGATGAGGACAATGTTCAAGTATCTCCTAATGAGGGTTTGTCTGAGAAACCCATATAATTTGAGGATGAGCCAATTACTGTAGCAATACCTAAGTTTGTTGAACCACTATCTGAAACTATGAGAAAATAGCAAATTTCAAATGAGAGTTCTTATGTTCCTAAGGCCCCTTATCCTAGTCGTCTAGTTAATAAGAAGAAGATTGCAACCATGGAGAAAATTTTTGATGTCTTCAAAAAGGTAGAAGTGAATATCCCTCTTTTAGATGCAATATCCCAGATCCCCGCCTATGCGAAAGTGTTGAAAGATTTATGCACTCATAAAAGAATCACTAGCATTCCCAAAAAGACGTTCTTGGTAGGTAACATCAGTTCCATAATTATTCAACCTATGGCAGCCAAATATAAGGATCCAGGGAGTCCTACCATAGCTTGTGTCATAGGAAATACACACATTGAACAAGTTTAATTGATCTTGGTGCAAGTGTGAATCTTTTGCCTTATCATGTTTATAAGCAACTAGGATTGGGAGAGTTGAAAGCAACTAAAACTACTCTTCAGTTGGCAGATAAGTCAATTAAGATTTCTAAAGGGATGGTTGAAGATGTTTTACTGAAGGTGGGAGAATTTATTTTTCCAATTGATTTCATTGTTCTAGATACTAAACCTTTTTCAATCAAGGATGAAATCCCAATATTTCTAGGAAGACCATTTTTGGCTACTAGTAATGCATTAATCAATTGTCGAAATGACCTCTTACGGTTGTCTTTTGGAAATCAAATTGTAGAGTTTAATATGTTCAGGATAAGGAAACAACCACAAATAGAAGAAGAAATCAATATACTTGAGGAATCTTTTGATTTTCCTAATGATGTGATTACCAGCTTTGAGATTGATTTTGATTATGAATTTCAAGAATATATGGATATGTTGGATGATGATAGTGAAACTTTCTTTTCTGAAGTCTTAAATTTTCACACACCTTTGGAGCCTATTAAACCCTTATCCATCTCCATCTCCATTCTTAAGCCCTCAATAATTGAACCCCCAAGTTAGAATTGAAAGAATTGCCTTCTAATTTAAAGTATGTTTTCCTAGGACAATATAATCTCTTCTTATCATTATTGTCTCTGATTTAACTTTTGACAAGCAGAAGAGTTGAACACACTGTTAAATGATAATAGAGAAGCATTGAGTTGGTCTATCACTAATGTGAAAGGTCTAAGCTCTTGCATTGAACAACATCATATTCATCTTATGAATGATGCAGAACCTTCTAGAGAACCTCAAACGTTTGATGAGAATTTTCTTTAACATTGTGAATGTTTTTCTTGAGATCTTTAGAGATGATTCTTCTATTCACGATTTTTCTTATTTGGAATGCCTTCCCCATCATACATTGATATTAAAGATAAGACTAAAGCTTCCCATGATAAGCACATCTTGACTGAAAGATATACCCCTCATTTGTCTTCCTTGTTTAGCATGCATGCATTGAGGACATTGCATTACTTAAGTGTGGGGGGGGGGGTATAGCTTCGTTGTAGATTTTAACTTTGAGTTTTGGTTTGTATATCTTTCAATTGCTATGATGTGTGAAGTGATAGTGATTTTGGTACCCATCGTGAACACATAAAAACTCTGTTGAGAGAAAGGTAACTTGTATATATGTTGAGATGAGACTTTCCGTAGAAAAATAAAAGGCCCTCAACTTAAGGTGTTGGACCACCTATGGGTTTTATGAGTCCTTGTTTCTTTGGCTAGGAGTTGAGATCAATTTTGTGTATGGCATGACAAAAGAAAGAAGAAAAAAAAAAGAGTAGAAAGTAAAAGTTGAATTCCTTGGAACTAGACAAGGCACTCCGACTCAGGAATTGAGGTGACTTGATCGAAACTCTTATGAATAAGATTATTGAAAAGAACTCTCGCATCATTGTCTATGTGGGTATATGCAAAGCAAAGCTACAAAGTAACTTGGGTTTCTGGTGTTTGCTCCACCATGTTATTCAAGCCAACCGTAGTGGAGTAAAGTAGAGTTCACTACTCAAAAGAAAAGAGAGAGATAAATACAAATGTCATCAATGCCTTGGTAAAATTGTTTGGTCAAAAATACTTCGAAACCTTAGTCCTTGGTCCCCTTAATTTATGAGTGGTTTTGCTTAAAGGAGAGGTGTACTTGAAAGATATAAGGTGAGTCTTTGAGTGAGATATATGCTCAGTCTCAAGAATCAATATGGGGTAATAAAGTTCAAGTGTGGGGGATCTTAAATCAATGGTGAAAAAAATTGTCATAGCTATTGATCCTGTATGAGTACTTACCAATTGTTAGAGTTGGAATTTGCAATGTTTTACTTTGAGTTATATTGGAATTTTGGATGTATATTCTCTGCAAACATCCATGAGACAAAACTCGTCCTCTAGGGGTAACCTAGTGGTTTAAGTGATTGTTGCACAAGCTAAGTGTAACCGTGATTCCTACGAAAGTGAGTTGGGATTTATTTTGTTGCACTAGTTTCTTACCTGCATTTGTATTTTTCTTTAATTTTTTCTTCAAGACAAGCTTAGTCTAAGTGTGGGGGAATCTGATGAGCACATTTATGTGTGAAATCTTAGGGTATAAAGCATGCATTTTACACACTTAGAGTGGAGCTACCTTGGGTTTTATGTTGTTTTTGCAGATTTTAGGACTTTTCAAGATTTAAGCAAATATTTGGAATTTTGGGTATGAATCATGCAATTTACACATCAAGAGGTCCGTTCAAATTCTCAAATGTGAAAATGGGCCTGATCTAGAGCATGATGGGCTAGAGATGTGATTATGGGCCAACTCCGAAATATTTAAGAGATAAATCGAAGACAAATTTGATCTACGGCTGAGATTATAAATTATCAATAAAATCTACAGAGATATTATTGAGAGAGTCCAAAATGGAGAAAAGAGTCCTTGTATACCATAATATCTTATTTCTATTTGTGATTTTATTAAAGAAATAAAAAGAGGAAAAAGAATTATATTCAAATAAGGAAGAAGTAAAAATCCCATTTTTGAATGTCTTTGTTCAATTTCGATCAAACCCTTCATCAAACGGTCATCTAGTGTCCGATCGAGCTGATTTTTGGAAGAGAGCTTCACGACTTCTTGATCATCAAATCCAACGGTGGAATCATGCATTTATTTCTCTAAGTCAGTCTGGTTAGTACGTTAAAACCCTAATTGGTTGAGTCAGATAGAAACCCTGAGTTTGATTCAAATTCTGTCAAGATTCATATCCCATTTAAACTCTATAAAAGGAGAGCATACTCCATCAAGGGAGAACGTGTTTCAGAGCTTAGTAAAAGCACTCTTTCTTCTCTCTTTAGTTTATTTAGGCTTTCTCTAGTTTTCTTTGATTGCATTTGTGAGATTTAAATTTCTAGATTGAATGTTTAGGTTTAATTTTTCTATGTAATGCAAGTCAAGTTCAAGTTTCAAGTTTTAAGATTCGTTTTTCTCTGGGTCTAGCAATTGCAGATCTAGATCATTCAAGATCTAGATCTGGTTGTTAGGGTTGGTTGAAATTCGAATCGTTTGTTCAATTCGCAAGTAAGTAATCTTCTTCAATAATCTTCTCTCCTCCCTCCATTCCAGCTTCTATCTACCCTCCATATTCTTAATTTAGGATTTACTTTCAGCATTTATTTATTGTTATCCCTTCCCTTGGGTCCTTGATCAAAGATGCCTACAGTCGTGCCTCTCTTTGGTTAAGGTTTCCCTTTCCTTTTATTACTTTCTGTTATTTACTTTTAGCAATTTATTTTCAGCATTTATTTATTGTTTTCCCTTCCCCTGGGTCTTTGATCAAAGATGCCTACAGTCGTGCCTCTCTTTGGTTAAGGTTTCCCTTTCCTTTTATTGCTTTGATTATTTCTTTTCTACAATTTCTTTTTCTCTAATATATGTTCCCCCGATCGGTGGACTGTAAGCTACGGCAAAGGGTCCACGATCAAAGTCATTATAATTATACTCCCCTTCCCTAGATCCAGAGCTGACACTCGGATCACTTCCCTTTTATTTTTATTTATTTATTATTTGCCTTTTTTTTTGTCTTTATTAATTATGCGTTGATTATGTTTGCTTTAATTTTTGTTTCAATTCTCTCGCATTATCATTAAGAAGTTAATTCTAAAGTGACATATCTCTTTGAGATCGACCTGTTAGCTACACGATACCATGCGCTTGCGGTTACTTTTAATTTCACAAACATGGGGAACAATTTATGCATAGAGTGGAATTCATTCATATTTCTAGGGCAGCCGCTAGATTAGCCGACTCCCTAGTCAGATGTGGGGGCATATGTGTATGTTAAAACAACACGGCCAATGTTTACATAAATAATTTTACCAAGGATATGCTTAAATCCATTGTCCTATACATTCAATCCAAATAATGCCCAATGATGGACTAGAAAAACACAGAACCTAAGGCCGTTGAATATGTTGATGTTAAAAGAGGTCCATGTGTGACAAGGTACTCAACCTTGATGCGGAATATGAGCTATTTCTTTAATCTATTGGTGACTTTTTCTCTCTCTAAGAGTCTAAATAAACACTAACAAACTAAAACAAACTCTACTGAAAGTCTTCCTAAATTGCAAAACAGTTATGGAAAAAGAAGGAATCAAATCTTATTCAACTAAAACTCATCCAACTTCTCTTTGTTGCTTTTTCATTATGCCTATATATTCTAGACCTATGAAAGTATTTTGCAAAGGTGAGCAACTAACAAAGAGAAATGGCCTCAATCAAATTCCATTTAGTCTTTCTTCTCCTCATTTCTGTTATCTTCTTCGCCCAATCTATCGGTGAGTTTTTCCTCTCTCTTTGTCTCTTTTTTTTTTTTTTTTTTTTTTTTTGTTCATTCTTCCTTATATTGGGTTTAAAAGATTATTTTTTTTTCTCAACATGAAACTTATGATGCAGACATCAAACCAAACGTTGCTTATCCCGATGATGATAGTGACTGTAAGAGGTATCTTGGGTCATGCAAAACTACATTTGATTGTGCAAGAATTTGTAATGCAAACCGCCTTACACGTGGTCCATGCATCCCACAAAGAGGAAAGTTAACTTGTTGTTGCCTTTGAATTCGCCCAAAGAAGTTGATGTGTGTGTGTGAGAGAGACGGGTTCAGAATAAAACTTGTAATGTTTACTATTTCATGAATGGAAATTAAACTATGAAACCATTGAAAAAAGTATTGTTCATTTGAGGTTTATCTTTGATCTATCTAACTAAAGTGCTTTCGGTAAGATGACTATGATTTGTGGACCCCTATTGTGCATTGGTATTAAAATGTGAAGCAGGTGTGTATATATATATACCTTGAAGGATTGCCAATTGGAATGAGTGACCAGACACTCTAGAGCTATAAAAAATCAAATCGTGATTCGATTTGGATTTATATAAACCAGTAACTCAGCTCTTAGGTTTTAATTCTAGGTCATGACTCATGAGACTAGTTGCATCTGGTGGATTCTTAGTTAACTTGCAAAGGGTTCAAAGTAGTTCTCATTATCTCAGTCTTTGTGGTAGTCTCTACCCCACTTTATTTTACATGATTCTTTTTAACTCTTGTAGAATTACTCTAGAGAACCTTATATAATATTCCTCTAGACCAGAAAAAATTTCAGTGTCATGAAGGCATCTATTTACATGTCAACCTCTGTAGCTGATCTAATTATAAATCCTGAATTCGGAATACGGCTTTGGTAAGTTGACCTCAAAATCATACTTTTCATGACGAGAATCTATATAATTACAAGAAGGGTGGTAAAAAAAATAATCGTACTTGTACTGCTTGACATCTTCGGCCGGTTTTGAGTATAAATTGAACCTGAGATCTTAGTATAGAAAGAACATTTTAGCAAAAATCGTGTGCTAAGACTATAAGCGCCTTCCAAACTCTCCTTGTGTTGAAGCCATTAACATTGTTTTCTCCCATGTAATTTGATCTATTATGGGGCTTTACAGTTCTATCCATTAATGTTTGGGTAATAATTTATGCAAGGAGTGGAATTCGTTCATATTTCTAGGGTAGTCGCTAGATTAGTCGACTCCCTAGTCAGATGTGGGGGCATATGTGTATGTTAGAATGACACGGCCTATGTTTACATAAATAATTTTACCATGGATATGCTTAAATCCACTGTCCTATACATTCAATCCAAATAATTCCAACGATGGACAACATAAACACGGAACCTAAGGCCGTGGAATATGTTGATGTTAAACGAGGTGCATGTGGGACAAGATACTCAACTTTGATGCCGAATGTTAGGTAGTTCTTTAACATAAGTTTTTTAATATTCTTTTTTTAATAAACAATTTCTTTTATATAGATGACTAAGATTGGTATAGAATCATTGCTAGAGCAATTAAGGATAAACTCTTCTCTTTATATAGAAGAACAAGAGACACCTACTAAGGGTTATCTCCAAAGGATATGGCTTAGCTAACCATTTTTTTACCTTCAGGCTTATTTGTTATCCTGTCAAACTTGTTTTCCAAAATACATTTATTGATATTTAGGTGTTTACTAGGGAATAACATCAACTCTAACCCTTCATTATGAAAACTATAAAATATTTTTAATTGCATGGCTAAAAAACCAATTTAAAATTCCAACAGTGTATAATTGAGAACTTACAATTATTTCTCATGCAAAATGACTTTCGAATTGAAGGCAATATACCATTCCCCCCCCCCCCTTTTTCTTTTTTTTGGAATACTGTAATGACAATCTGGCATACATAGAGATGCACATTATACTTGGTAAAATATCTGATTGAATTAGAGCATGAAATTTGACAAATGGATAACCCTAGAACGTTTTCACTCTTTCAGTGGTTGGAATAGCCACAAAATCTATCAATTTTTTTTTTCAAATTCTCTCATGTGGTTTCCTAGTTATCTCACAAAGGCTCAAAGAAGTTCACTTTGTCTCGAACTTGGAATTCCTTTGGTAAAGTCAGCCATGCTTCTTTTGATGTTGCTGCAATCAAGATCGTTAGAAAGATACCCTCATTATAGCTTGTTGTAGTAGGTAGAGAGCTTTTGCATTTTCGTTAATTAAATTTTCCTACAGCTTTGCTACTTCATCAAGATCAGCAAAACTTCTTCTACAAGCTCCCAAAGGTTCTGCACTTTGAAAAGAGTCTTCGTCTTCACACTGCAGAATTGATACTTTTTCCGCTGAACAGGAGAATCGGAAACTATGATGGTTAAAAAACTATTTTCTGCCATGATTACTCAACCTCCTCTATTTCTCATTTTCTTCTTCTTTTTTTGTTTTTCCTCTCATTTAGGCTGAGATCCACCATAGCACTCTGTGGGTGAAACGATAGCAAAAAACAGAAAAACAGAATTAGAGAGGAAGATAGATCACTCAGTCAACTTCTTAACTGAATACTTGCCACAAGATATCTTATATATAGGACTTCAACAAAACAAATTCGTGTGGATGTTTCTAGCAAACTCTCCTAAGAGTCTAAATAAACACTAACAAACTAAAACAAACTCTACTGAAAGTGTTCCTAAATTGCAAAACAGTTGTGGAAAAAGAAGGAAGCAAATCTTATTCAACTAAAACTCATCCAACTTCTCTTTGTTGCTTTTTCATTATGCCTATATATTCTAGACCTATGAAACTAATTTGCAAAGGTGGGCAACTAACAAAGAGAAATGGCTTCAGTCAAATTCCATTTAGTCTTTCTTCTCCTCATTTCTGTTATCTTCTTCGCCCAATCTATCGGTTAGTTTTTCTCTCTCTGTCTCTTTTTTTTTTTTTTTTTTTTGTTCATTCTTCCTTATATTGGGTTTAAAAGATTATTTTTTTTTCTCAACATGAAACTTTTGATGCAGACATCAAACCAAACGTTGCTTATCCCGATGATGATAGTGACTGTAAGAGGTATCTTGGGTCATGCAAAACTACATTTGATTGTGCAAGAATTTGTAATGCAAACCGCCTTACACGTGGTCCATGCATCCCACAAAGAGGAAAGTTAACTTGTTGTTGCCTTTGAATTCGCCCAAAGAAGTTGATGTGTGTGTGTGAGAGAGGCGGGTTCAGAATAAAACTTGTAATGTTTACTATCTCATGAATGGAAATTAAACTATGAAACCATTGAAAAAAGTATTGTTCATTTGAGGTTTATCTTTGATCTATCTAACTAAAGTGCTTTCGGTAAGATGACTATGATTTGTGGACCCCCTATTGTGCATTGGTATTAAAATGTGAAGTAGGTGTGTATATATATATACCTTGAAGGATTGCCAATTGGAATGAGTGACCAGACACTCTAGAGCTATAAAAATCAAATCGTGATTCGATTTGGATTTATATAAACCAGTAACTCAGCTCTTAAGTTTTAATTCTAGGTCATGACTCATGAGACTAATTGCATATGGTGGTTTCTTAGTTAACTTGCAAAGGGTTCAAAGGAGTTCTCATTATCTCAGTCTTTGTGGCAGTCTCTACCCCACTTTATTGTACATGATTCTTTTTAACTCATGTAGAATTACTCTAGAGAACCTTATATAATTTTCCTCTAGACGAGAAAAAATTTCAGTGTCATGAAGGCATCTATTTACATGTCAACCTCTGTAGGTGATCTAATTATAAATCCTGAATTTTGAGTACTACTCTGGTAAGTTGACCTAAAAATGATACTTTTCATGACGAGAATCTATATAATTAAAAGAAGGGTGGTAAAAAGATAATCGTAGTTGTACGGATTGAATTCATGGGCCAGTTATGATTATACATTGTAACCTGAGATCTTAGTATTGAAAGAACTTTTCTGCAAAAATCGTTGTGGTAAGACTTTAAACGCCTCCCAAACTCTCCTTGTGTTCAAGCCTTTAACATTGTTTTCTCCCTTGTAATTTGATCGATTATGGGGTGATGAGCACATTTATGTGTGAAATCTTAGGGCATAAAGCTTGCATTTTGCACACTTAGAGTGGAGCTACCTTAGGTTTTATGTTGTTTTTGTAGATTTTATGACTTTTCAAGATTTAAACAAATATTTTGAATTTTGGGTATGAATCATGCAATTTTACACGTCAAGAGGTCCGTTCAAATTCTCAAATGCGAAAATGGGCCTGATCTAGAGCATGATGGGCTAGAGATGTGATTATGGGCCAACTCCGATGTAATTAAGAGATAAAGAAGGAAAATTTGATCTACGGCTGAGATTATAAATTATCAATCAAATCTACAGAGATATTATTGAGAGAGTCCAATTGGAGAAAGAGTCCTTGCATACCTCAATATCATATTTTCTATTTGTGATTTTATTAAAGAAAGAAAAAGAGGAAAAAGAATTATATTCAGATAAGGAAGAAGTAAAAATCCTGTTTTTGAATGTCTTTGTTCAATTTCGATCAAGCCCTTCATTGAACAGTTTTAGAGGAGAGCTTCACGATTTCTTGATCATAAAATCCAACGGTGGAATTATGCATTTGATCTCTCTAAGTCAGTCCGATTAATAAGTCAAAACCCTAATTGGTTGAGTCAGATAGAAACCCTGAATTTGATTCAAATTCTGTCATGATTCATATCCCATATAAACTCTATAAAAGGAGAGCATACTCCATCAAGGTTGAACGTGTTTTAGAGCTTAGTAAATGCACTCTTTCTTCTCTCTTCAGTTTATTTAGGCTTTCTCTAGTTTTCTTTTCTTGCATTTGTGAGATTTAAATTTGTAGATTGAATGTTTAGGTTTAATTTTTCTATGTAATGCAATTCAAGTTCAAGTTTCAAGTTCAAGTTTCAAGATCTAGATTTGGTTGTTAGGGTTGGTTGAGATTCAAATCGTTTGTTCAATTCGTAAGTGAGTAATCTTCTTCAATAATCTTCTCTCCTCCCTCCATTCCCGCTTCTATCTACCCTCCATATTCTTAATTTAGGATTTACTTTCAGTATTTATTTATTGTTCTCCCTTCCCCTGGGTCCTTGATCAAAGATGCCTACAGTCGTGCCTCTCTTTGGTTAAGGTTTCCCTTTCCTTTCATTACTTTTTGTTATTTAATTTCTACAATTTACTTTCAGCATTTATTTATTGTTCTCCCTTCCTCTGGGTCCTTGATCAGAGATGCCTACAATCGTGCCTCTCTTTGGTTAAGGTTTCACTTTCCTTTTATTGCTTTGATTATTTCTTTTCTGCAATTTCTTTTTCTCTAATATCCGTTCCCCCGATCGGTGGATTGTAAGCTACAAAAAGGGTCCACAATCAAAGTCATTATAATTATACTCCCCTTCCCTAGATCCAGAGCTGACACTCGGATCACTTCCCATTTATTTTTGTTTGTTTATTATTTGCATTTTTTTCAGCATTTATTAATTATGCATTGATTATGTTTGCTTTAATTTTCGTTTAAATTCAATCGTATTAGAATTGTATGGATTAGGACCGTTCGTTTAGTTTAATTAAGAAATTAAAAAATTTCAATCATTGCACCTCTCGCATTATAATTAAGAAATTAATTCTAAAGTGACATATCTCCTTGAGATCGACCTGTTAGCTACATGATACCGTGCGCTCGAGGTTACTTTTAATTTCACAAACATGGGGCTTTACAGTTCCATCCATTAATGTATGGGTAACAATTTATGCATAGAGTGGAATTCGTTCATATTTCTAGGGCAGCCGCTAGATTAGCCGACTCCCTAGTCAGATATGGGGGCATATGTGTATGTTAGAACAACACGGCCAATGTTTACATAAATCATTTTACGAAGGATATGCTTAAATCCACTGTCCTATACATTCAATCCAAATAATGCCCAATGATGGACAAGAAAAACACAGAACCTAAGGCCATTGAATATGTTGATGTTAAAAGAGGTCCATGTGTGACAAGGTACTCAACCTTGATGCGGAATATGAGCTATTTCTTTAATCTATTGGTGACTTTTTCTCTCTCTAAGAGTCTAAATAAACACTAACAAACTAAAACAAACTCTACTGAAAGTCTTCCTAAATTGCAAAACAGTTATGGAAAAAGAAGGAATCAAATCTTATTCAACTAAAACTCATCCAACTTCTCTTTGTTGCTTTTTCATTATGCCTATATATTCTAGACCTATGAAAGTATTTTGCAAAGGTGAGCAACTAACAAAGAGAAATGACTTCAGTCAAATTCCATTTAGTCTTTCTTCTCCTCATTTCTGTTATCTTCTTCGCCCAATCTATCGGTGAGTTTTTCTCTCTCTGTCTCTTTTTTTTTTTTTTTTTTTTTCATTCTTCCTTATATTGGGTTTAAATGATTTTTTTTTTCTAAACATGAAACTTTTGATGCAGACATCAAACCAAACGTTGCTTATCCCGATGATGATAGTGACTGTAAGAGGTATCTTGGGTCATGCAAAACTACATTTGATTGTGCAAGAATTTGTAATGCAAACCGCCTTACACGTGGTCCATGCATCCCACAAAGAGGAAAGTTAACTTGTTGTTGCCTTTGAATTCGCCCAAAGAAGTTGATGTGTGTGTGAGAGAGACGGGTTCAGAATAAAACTTGTAATGTTTACTATCTCATGAATGGAAATTAAACTATGAAACCATTGAAAAAAGTATTGTTCATTTGAGGTTTATCTTTGATCTATCTAACTAAAGTGCTTTCGGTAAGATGACTATGATTTGTGGACCCCTATTGTGCATTGGTATTAAAATGTGAAGCAGGTGTGTGTGTATATATATATATACCTTGAAGGATTGCCAATTGGAATGAGTGACCAGACACTCTAGAGCTATAAAAAATCAAATTGTGATTCGATTTGGATTTATATAAACCAGTAACTCAGCTCTTAGGTTTTAATTCTAGGTCATGACTCATGAGACTAATTGCATATGGTGGTTTCTTAGTTAACTTGCAAAGGGTTCAAAGTAGTTCTCATTATCTCAATCTTTGTGGCAGTGTCTACCCCACTTTATTGTACATGATTCTTTTTAACT
Source organism: Hakea prostrata (assembly GCF_041222555.1). NCBI lineage: Eukaryota > Viridiplantae > Streptophyta > Magnoliopsida > Proteales > Proteaceae > Hakea > Hakea prostrata. The sequence continues at coordinate 34,670,099 of NC_142604.1, read as the reverse complement.
CTTGTAGAATTACTCTAGAGAACCTAATATAATTTTCCTCTAGATCAGAAAAATTTCAATGTCATGAAGGCATCTATTTACATGTCAACCTCTGTAGGTGATCTAATAATAAATCCTGAATTTGGAGAACTATTCTAGTAAGTTGACCACAAAATCAAACTTTTCATGAAGAGAATCTATATAATTACAAGGAGGGTGGTAAAAAGATAATCGTAGTTGTACGGCTTGAATTCTTTGGCCGGTTATGAGTATAACTTGTAACCTGAGTTCTTAGTTTTGATAGATTTTTTGAGCAAAAATTCATTGTGGTAAGACTATAAGCGCCTCCCAAACTGTCCTTTTGTTGAGGACTTTTACATTGTTTTCTCCCTTGTAATTTGATCTATTATCGGGCTTTGTAGTTCTATCCATTAATGTATACGTAATAATTTATGCAAGGAGTGGAATTTGCTCATATTTCTAGGGTAGTTGCTAGATTAGCCGACTCCCTAGTCAGATATCGGGGAATATGTGTATGTTAGAACGACACAGCCTATGTTTACATAAATAATTTTACCAAGGATATGCTTAAATCCACTGTCCTATACATTCAATCCAAATAATGCTCAATGATGGACAACATAAACACAAAACCTAAGGCCGTTGAATATGTTGATGTTAAACAAGGTGCATGTGGGACAAGATACTCAACTTTGATGCCGAATATTAGGTAGTTCTTTAACATTAGTTTTTTAATAAACAAATTTTTTTTTTATAGAAGACTAAGATTTGTATAGAATTGTTGCCAGAGCAATTAAGGATAAACTCTTCTCTTTATATAGAAGAACAAGAGACACCTACTAAGGGTTATCTCCAAAGGATATGGCTTAGCTAACCATGTCTTTACCTTCAGGCTTATTTGTTATCATATTAAACTTGTTTTCCAAAATACATTTGTTGATATTTAGGTTTTTATTAGGGAATAACATCAACTCTAACCCTTGATTTTGAAAACTATAAAATATATAGAATTGCATGGCTAAAAAACCAGTTTAAAACTCCAACACTATATAATTGAGAACTTACAATTAGTTCAATTGGAAAATGACTTTTGAATTGAAGGCAATATACCATTTGCCCCCCCCCCCCTTTTTCTTTTGTTGGAATACTGTAATGACAATTTGGCATACATAGAGATGCACAATATACTTGGTAGAGTATCTGATTGAATTAGAGCGTGAGATTTGACAAATGGCTAACCCTATAACGTTTTCACTCTTTCAGTGGTCGGAATAGCCACAAAATCTATCCTTTTTTTTTTTTTCAAACTCTCACATGTGGTTTCCTAGTTATCTCACAAAGGCTCAAAGAAGTTCACTTTGTCTCGAACTTGGAATTCCTTTGGTAAAGTCAGCCATGCTTCCTTGGATGTTGCTGCAATCAAGATTGTTAAAAAGATATCCTCATAATAGCTTGTTGTAGTAGGTAGAGTGCTTTTGCATATTCTTTAATTAAGTTTTCCTACAGCTTTGCTACTTAATCAAGATCAACAAAACTTATTCTACAAGCTCCCAAAGATCCTGCACTTTGGAAAGAGTCTTCGACTTCTCACTACAGAATTGGTACTTTTTCTGATGGACAGGAGAATCGGCAACTATGATGATTAAAAAACTTTTTTCTGCCATGATTACTCAACCTCCTCTATTTCTCATTTTCTTTTTTTTTGTTTCTTCTTTTTTTTTTTTTTTTTTTTTTTTTTTTTTTTTTTTTTTTTTTTTGTTTTTTTTTTTTAGGCAGAGATCCACATGATAGAGATCCACCATAGCACTCTGTGGGTGAAACTAGAGCAAAAAACAGAAAAACAAAATTAAAGAGGAAGAGAGATCACTCAGTCAACTTCATAACTGAATACGGTCGTATTGTGGGCTGGAACATCATGCCAAAATTCGGACATCACCATCGATTAACAGTGATGGAGGCTTTGGTGATTTACCGTATCTACATGGGGTTTGAGATAGACTTGTCCTTCATCATCCAGATTGGCATGATAGAGATAGTAGGGCATCCGAGTACGCAGAACCTTTGCTTCGAGCTGCTTTTAACCCTAGTCTTTAGGTACTTCAAGGTGAGATTGGAGGACACAGTGCAGCTTACAGAGGATTTGGGCTATGCCATTGGGACAAGGACTATTGGTCAGATGCAACTTAGTCATGTAGAGAGATCTCCGGGTGAGGATGATGATGAGTATTCAGAGGATGAGGGAGATGCTGGTTCAGATACTGATGACCAGGTAGGAGATGACACAAAGATGCTTAAGGCTGATCCAAGTCATCATGAGATTCCCACATCATCACACTTTGACGTTGGAGGTCCTTCACACACCTCTCCAAAGGCACCCAACTTGTATGCTCATATGCTTACCATGACTTCCATTCTGGAGAGGATGGAGGTTAGGTAGGAGCAGATGCATGGTAGACATGAGAGGATGGAGGCTCAACTGACACAGGTCACGGAGGATGTCCTAGTACTTAGAGAGCAGAGACAGTCACCTAGATAGATTGTACTAGGATTTTCCTTTTATGCTTTATAAGATGTAGCCCATTGTAAAAACTTCCTAATATTAATGAAGTTCATTTTGTTTCACTTTATTATTGTGTATTATGCATTTTCTTTTATTGTATTATGTGGTGTTTGTTAAATCATAATTATTGTGCATTATTCAACAAACAAATTATGCTTCATTTATTAAGTTTCTAGTCCGAGTTATCTATTATTCACATCTAAGAATACTTGATTCAGTTTTTGATCTATGACTAAGGAATGTTCCATTATAGTTTCTTGTGGTTAGGATTTCATTGAACATTGGGCTCTAATACCACTCAATCACATCCACCTAGCCGGTACCCTATATTGCATACCCGAGTGTGTGATCTACAGCCCCGTAGATCAGTATCGAGGAAACCAACCTCCCACATTTACAATAATATGATCACGAACAAGACATAATCAATGTATATTACATTAATAGAAAGATCGAAATGAGATTCATGGAAAAACAACATAATCAGAGTGCAAAAAGAATGATACCAATATAATAATCAATGTAGAGCGTAGCGGAAAATCACTCCACATAACACTAGGGAATAGTAGATCAAAAGTCGAACGAAAGATTACAACCGATTCCCAAAAATGAAAGGAATAGAAAAGAAGTAATCAAAACTAAACTAAGGTCTCTTCTAACTTATAAATACAACTTATAAAAGTAAAAGTCTAAGAATCTAGATAACGCGTAACAAGCACGCGAGTACGACTAATCCTGAGGCAGTACGTCTTCACCCATGAATTCCTCACTTTCGTAATCACCGTAGCCACCAATTTGGGAGTACTATTTGTGCTTCATAGTACTGGCCTTCATAGTCGTCATTACCTGCAGGATAATCTAACAAAGATATTTGCAAAAAGGAGTGAGTTCAAAAGAACTCATTAAGGCAGGTTATATCCACAGTAACATAGTAAAACATGATTTCAAAACATACACGATACAAGATGATATGAAACACACAATGCATGTATGAATCTAACTCTATGTATGCTGGTCTATATTGGCAAACATGCTTTAAGTCATAGCGCCATACTCTTTTGGGTAGGTCTCAAATAACTCTCCCTCAACCATCTCGGTATCTTGGGTTCTTCGGATATAATTGGGTCCTGCATCCCTTTCAGACATTCCTTTGCTGGGGTTTAGGTCACCGCTCTCTCACATCACCATTGGTCTGAGTATTGGTGCATGTCAAGGTTAAACCTAGCCAAATGCAAGTCTTCTACTTAGTTATATCAAGTCAGATACTTTCATTCCTCGCCTCTTGCGATCCTTTCCGGTATCCTTCTCACTAGAGTCAGCATATCCTATGGCTACAACCAACTCGGACTATGGACTCATCAACCCTATTGGTCATCCACAAACAATAAACGGGAAGTTCTTTTGTCCTCTCACAGGTTGGATACCGGTCTTAAGAGCCCATGAGCCCAAGTCTACTACTTGCAACCCTACCAATGGATGGTCCCTCACAATGTGATCCATGTCCTCTCATGGGTTGGTTACTGGTCTTGAGCACCCACAAACCCACATTGCTGCCACGGGTTACTCGTTCTCAATACCCATCCAAATCGGGTCTGATATAACAGGGACATCCTAGCCAAACACCGCTAGACAAGCCCTAGGTATGACAACCAATAATCCGGGAAAGTGTCAAAGGGCACCATAGGAAATGTCCCATACCACTTCTATTGATGTCCAAGGACAGAAACGTCGAAAGGACATTCCCCAATCCCAAATCATACCTAAACAATCACATTCCCAATTCAGTCATAACATACACAACTAATATTCCAACATATAGAAAGATAGACATATAAACATGATCAATTGAATAAGAAAATTACATGAATAAGACCTAATGTACTTAAAGTACTTACAACAGTAATATCATAATAAGAAAATGGAAGAACAGCAGTAAACTCATGCAATTCCCAAATTAGAAACTAAGATTCATGCAATCTAGGTTATTATGGAAACAACCGTCCTTACCTTAATTAGCTTCGAAGAAATTCCGGAGATCAAAGAGAATAGGTCCAAGGTTAGCAAACAAACCCTAAACAAACATAGATACATCATTAGGAATAAGCCTTAGAAGATTAGAGGTCAAATGGATCAAATCGGATGAAGAAATCCCATACTGTCAACTTTGGCAGCTTGGTCCAATCGACCATGTGAACAGTACATAGCAAAAATCAGAATTTTGATTTGAAACTCATCTTCTGGGATTTTCAGCACTCCAAAAATTCAAGGACAACTCTAAGATAGTAATCTAAGATCAACTAGCATAGCTTAGACAACAATCATGATCAAAATTATAACTTTCTAATTTGATCAAAACAAGGATTTTTATAGAAAACAATCCATAGATCAATGGAGCTATTAGAAAGAACAAGGTTTCACTCTAGATGAATATCAGCAGTAGATCAGAGATAAGAACTAACATGAGAATGAATCTATCATGCTAGAGAAATCAAAAGAATAAGATTAATCATGTTTTCATGAAGATATCAATGATCTCTTCTAAAAATCAAATATGGAGATCATAGCCTCATTGGAATGAATGGAGATTCATTCACAACTATAGAGATTGTAGAAGAGGTGTTTACAAGGATGCAATACCATCTTCATAATCACAGTAAGGAGATCAAATCATAGTAAGAGTAAATCAATTAGAAGATTAAGAGATTACTAACCTTAATTGTCACATCCACCCAGCCAGTACTCTATCTGGAATACCCGAGTGTGTGATCCACAGCCTCGAGGATCAAGTTTAAGAACGACCATATCCATTCAGCACAATAACATAATCAAAAGCAAGAACATGTCGTTGGATTCCAATAAATTAATAATAAAAGTCAAGAAATGATCTCAGAAGGATCAGTAAATAATATCAGAGTGCGGAATAACAAGATACCAAATCGAAAGACAACTGTAATGTTTAGCGGAAATATACCCCACAAACATATGCGGAAGGTAGATCGAAATCTAAAGAAAAGTTATAAGCTAATACAAGTAAAACAAAAGTCTAGAAGAAACAAGAGGATCTAATCCACATCTTCAGTCTTCATCTTCTTCACCTTTGGGTTATGCTCTTGAAGCTTCAGATCAGAATCTAGCGCATGATCCCATCGGCAAACAAGACAATTCTGGCTACCGTCAATAGGAGCCATCAATGCAGTCCAAATCTGTGTGTTGGCTACCTCGCTGGTCAACACCTTGTCCAAGGACTTCCAGAGCTGTACCATGTGTTGAAGGGTCCTCCGTGCTGTGGCACGAGTTCTCTTCCGATCATGCAATGTCATCTAAAAACAAGTCTCCCGAAGGGTAAGTTCAAAAGAACTTAGCAAGTAATCCAAACACAATAAGCATCTTCACATGCAATCAAAGGCAAACATCTATGCAATGATATGAAACAAGATGTGCAAATATGCTTCTAACTCTATGTATGTATGCTGGTCTCTATTGGCAGACATGCTTTAAGTCATAGCACCATACTCCATTGGGTAGGTCTCACTATGTTCACCGGTTGGTAATGGGTCCTGCATCCCTCGAGACATTCCTTGGCTGGGGTTTAGGTCACCGCTCTCTCACATCACTGTTTGGTTTAAGTATTGGTGCATGTCAAGGTAAAGCCTAGCCAAATGCAAGTCTTCTACTTAGTTATATCAATTTAGATCTAGATACGTCCATTCCTCGCCCTGGGTGATCCTTTCCGGTATCCTTCTCACTAGAGTCAACGTAGTCTTGGACTACGGACTCATTAACCCTATTGGTCATCCAAAAATAATAGGCGGGAAGCTCTCATGTCCTCTCAAGGGTTGGCTACCGGTCTTGAGTGCCCATGAGCCCAAGTCTACTATTTGCAACCCTACCAATAAATGGCCCCCACAATGCGATTCATGTCCTCTCACGGGTTAATTATCGGTCTTGAGAGCCTACAAATCCCGATTGCTGCCATGGGTCATGTGGTCTCAATACCCTTCCGAATCGGGTTTGATATAACAGGGGATTCCTAGCCCAACACTGCTAGACCAATCTTAGGTATGTCAACCAGTAGTTAGGGAAAGAGTCAAGGGGCACCATAGGAGAGTGTCCCATACCACCTCCACTGGTGTCCAAAGATAGAAATGCCAATAGGGCATTCCGCATTCCACAACTACAACCTAGGCATTCACATCACATCATGATTCCATACAAATCACATTCACATTCATATTCACATCATAGTCCAAATCACATTCACAATACTATATCATCCATTCCAATATGTAAATAACAATATAAATACACTACTGTAGTTGCAGAAGTATCATGATGTAAATAAAATAAAACATCAGTAGCTAGGTCAGGCATTCATGTCATAATACAATAAGACATGTAAATAGACATATTGTGAGTTGGAATACTCACCTTGTAATCCAAACTTATAATCTTCAAGTAAGAGATTAGAGAACAGATCCAAAATCACCTAAACAAGCTTGGCAAAACATGTATAGGTCATAAGAAGTAAATCCAAGAGATAGGAGTCGAAACAGGGCACAATTGGAGTTGCTGACTACCTTGGTCGATTGGGTGGTAGCTTGGTCCAATCGACCAAGCAATCGACTAGATGAATAGTACACGACGACAACCATAAATCAGTCATAACTTCTTGATTTGAAGTCCAATTGCTCCGAAATTCGAAGGGGAACTCCACATAAACATACTAAGACTATCTAGCATGGATTAGACACCATCCATGATCAAAATCAATGACTTTATAATTTGGAAACATGACTTTCTAATTTAAAAACATGACTTTCTAATTTGATCGAAAACATGGTTTTCAATGAAAACAACCATGGCTGCAAAGGACAATTAAGGATTCACTCAAGAGGATCATTAGCAATAGATTAGAGATGAATACTAATATGAATTCAGATCTAATATGCTAAAGAAATCAGATTATATGAATGATCATAAAGATATTATAGAAGCATGGCTAAGAATTCAAGCATGAAGATCATAGCATCAATGGAATGAATGGAGATTCATTCAAAGACATTGAATATAGTAGATCAGCAATGAAAACTAAGAATAAGCATGTCTAATACTAATTAGAAAGGAAAACTAGGGTAAGAAAGAAACATGCTGCCAAAACCAATTTAGAAACAAGGAAAATCAAGGAGATTCACCATATGGCTTCAAGGAATGCATAGAGTGAGTGGGGTTTCACTCTAAGACACAAGGAGATCAGAGAATAGACAATTACAGTAGTGTACTGCCTTCTTCTCAATCAAAACAATAAGCTAGAACAGTAAGGAGAAGAGATTAGAGAAGAAGGATGTAGAATACTAACCTTGTTGAAGAAGAACCAAATTAGAAACTAGGAGGAATGCTTGAGGATCTTCCACAACACTAAGAGAGGCTTTGAGAGGAGCTTCTCATGTTCTCTAGGGGTTTTAGAAATAGAGGCTAAAAAACACAAAGTCTAATTATGTAGAGCATTAAGAACCCTAAAAGAAGATCTTACCAAATCTTGTTGTCCTGTTGGTATATTGGCTGGTCGACTGGCCTAGTCGACCAAGCCTGACAATAAGGTTTAGTCAGGGACTTCAAGGCCCAAACTTCATCAAATTCACATGGGCTTCTCCCAACTCAACATATGGCCCTAGCACAGAGGAGTACCTTCCAACCATGTCCAAATAGGCTTTAAGTCCATCAACTAAGCTCTTAAACATCAAGGTGCAGTTCATCTCCAATTCATATAAGGTTTCCAAAAAAGGACTCCATCATCAATCTCTATGGGTTTTGGGTCAAACACCATGTCTTCTATTGAGATGGCCCACAAAGTCTTCTTCCTTCACTTCGGGTCTTAAGATCTACACTAAGGGAGAGGTATGACTTGACTTCCTAGGACCTTTCAAATATATTCACACTGAACTCTGGGTCCCATTTGAAGGTCAAACACCTTCAAGTCACTTCTTTATCAAAAACAAATAGGGTGTCTGAACTAGGTCTTGGGCTAGATTTCACATTAATGATGAACAAGAGATGAAGAAATTTGAGAATTTGCAAGAGTCCTTCAACAACACCAAGGAGAGGCTTTGAGAGAGGTTCTCCACGTTCTCTAGAGGTTTTAGAAACAAAAGGGGATAAGAAATACGAAGTCCTATCAAATAGAGCATCAAAACACTAATCATAAGATCTTACACAGATCCTATCAGCAGTTGGTCAATTGGTTGGTTGATTGGCCAAGTTGACCAAGCAATTGACCAAGGCTAATAGCAAGCCCAAGTCAGGGACTTCAAGGCTCAAACCTCTTCAAATTCAAATGGGCTTCTCCCAACTCAACAAATGACTCACATTGCATAGAGGAATGCCTTCAAACCATGTTGAACTAGGCTTTAGGTCCATCAACCAAGCTCTTCTTCATCAAGGTGCAGTTTCTTCTCCAACACTGCCAAAGTTTCAAAGTATGGAACACCATCATCAATTTCCATGGGTTTTGAGTCAAACACCATGTCTTCCATTGAGATGGCCCATAGTTGCCTTCTTCCTCCACTTCGAGTCTTAGGTTAAGGTTAGAGCGGGATTTCACATTCTCCCCCCTTTAAAGAAATTTTGTCCCCGAAATTGAAAGCATACTTGGGCTTCCAAAAAGATGAGGAAATTTCTCCTTCATGTCTTCTTCCTTCTCCCAAGAAGCTTCTTTAGGGGTGTGATTCTTCCACCGAATCCTTAACAAAGGGATGGTACAATTCCACAACTATTTGTCCTTCTTGTTTAGGATTTCGGCTGGCTCTTCATTGTAAGAAAGATCAGCACTAAGTCCTTCAGGTGCTTGCTGTAGTATGTGTTCCGGATTCTCTGTATTGCCGAACCATTGATACATGAAACACATTATGAACTCCAGCAAGAGACGGAGGTAAGGCCAAATGGTATGCGACGGGTCCAACCTTCTCAAGAATTTCATAAGGTCTGATGAACCGAGAGCTAAGCTTTCCTTTCACATTGAATCTCATCACACCTTTCATAGGTGACACTTTTAAGAAAACTTTCTCCCTAACTTGAAATTCCAAGTCGGTCCTTCTATTATCTACATAAGATTTTTGCCTTGACTGAGCCGACTTAATCTTTTCTCTTATCATATCCACCATTACACTTGTAGCTTCAATCATTTCTGGACCTTCCACTTTTCTTTCACCGGCCTCGGTCCAATATAAAGGTGTCCTACAAGTTTTTCCATACAAGGCTTTGAATGGAGCCTTGCCTATTATTGCTTGATAACTATTATTATAGGCAAACTCAACTAAAGCTAAGTGTTCATCCCAGTTGCCACCCATATCCACAACACAAGACCTAAGCATATCTTCCAAAATCTGAATTGTCCGCTCAGATTGTCCATCAAACTATGAATGATGAACCGCACTCAAATTTAATTGGGTTCCCAAAGCTTTTTGCAAACTATTCCAAAACCTTGAGGTGAATCTAGGATCTCTACCAGAAACAATACTCACAGGCACTCTGTGTAGACGAACCACATTGTCCACATAAAGCCTATCTAGCTTATCCATAGTATAAATGATCTTCATAAGGATAAAATGGGGTGATTTGGTCAACCTATCAACGATTACCCATACCGTATCATTACCTTTACTTGTCCGAGGCAAGCTTGTCATGAAAGTCCATAGTAATGTATTCCCACTTCCAATTAGGAACAGGAAGGGCCTATAGAAGTCTAGATGGCTGTTGTCAAACGGACTTCACACGCTGACAAGTTTCACACTTGGTCACAAGATCTTCTATATCGGCCTTCAAACCAATCCATCAAAAATGTTCTCTTAGATCCTTGTACATCTTAGTACTTCCTGGGTGTACTATAAATATTGACTGGTATACTTCTTTCAAAATCTCTTTATTAATTTCATCAATAGCCAGGCACACAAGGTCTTCCTTTAAACAACAGAGCACCATCCATAGACATACCGAAATTAGGATCCGACTCAGGATTCAAAGAAATCTTCTCAATCTTCTCCTTCAATTCCTGATCAAAAGCTTGTAGAGCAACAATTCTGTCTCTAAGGGTGGATCTTGCCGTCATGGGAGAAAGAATAAATTCCGAACCTTCAGGAACAATTTCCAATCCAAGTTTCAAAATAAAAAACAGCAACGGTTGACTCAAAGCATTCAAGTCCAACTCTTTTCTTTTACTTCTTGCTAAGAGCTTCAGCAACCACATTTGCTTTACTAGGGTGATATTGAATGTCACAGTCATAGTCAGAGACCAATTCTAACAATCTTCTTTGTCTCATATTTAATTCCTTTTGGGTAAAGAAGTACTTCAAACTTTTATGATCTATGAAAATAGCAATTTTCTCACCATACAAGTAATGTCTCCAAATATTCAAAGCGAAAACAACTCGGCAAGCTCTAAGTCATGAGTGGAGTGATTCCGCTCATATTCCTTCAATTGCCGAGAAGCATAAGCTTCCACTTAGCCATGTTGCATCAAAACGTAACCCATACCAATCTTTGACGCATTAGTGTAGACTATCAATCCACCGAAATCATCAAGTATAGTCAAAACCGGGGCACTTGTCAATCTATCCTTCAACTCTTGAAAATTCTTCTCACAAGCGTCGGTCCAAAAAAACTTCTCTTCTTTTCTAGTTAGCTTAGTCATAGGGGCAGCCAACCTAGAAAAGTTCTCAATAAATCTCCTGTAGTATCCCACCATACCCAATAAACTTTTTATTTCTGTCACGGTCTTTGGTCTTTCCTAGTCGGCAACTGCTTTCACCTTCTCAGGATCAACTCGAATACCTTCAACTGAAACCACATGGCTGAGAAATACTATCCTTGAGAGCCAAAAGTCACACTTGCTAAACTTAGCGTAAAGCTTCTTTTCTCTCAACCTTTGCAAAGTGAAACTAAGATGTCTCACATGCTCTTCTTCACTCTTCGAGTAAATCAAGATGTCATCAATGAAGACGATTACAAACTTGTCAAGAACATCATGAAAAACTCGATTCATAAGATCCATAACAACAGCAGGAGCATTAGTCAAACCAAAGGACATAACTCTAAACTCATAGTGACCATATCTCGTTCTGAAGGCTGTCTTGAAAATATCACTAGACTTCACCTTAAGTTGGTGATATCCATATCTTAAGTCTGTCTTCGAGAACACGGCTACACCTTTCAACTAATCGAAGAGGTCATCAATCCTGGGCAACGGATATCTATTCTTAATGGTCAACTTGTTCAACTCCCGATAATCAATGCATAGACACATATTACCGTCTTTCTTCTTTACAAATAGGACTAGAACTCCCCAAGGTGATACACTTGGCTGTATAAAACCTCTATTTATGAGCTCATTCTACTGGTTCTGTAGTTCCTTCAATTTGGTAGGTGCCATTCTATACGGGGCTTTGGATACCAGATCAGCTCCTGGGATCAAATCAATCGAAAACTCAACATCTCTATCAGGAGGCAATTCTGACAGATCATCCGGGAAAACATCCGCAAAGACACAATCAACCTTGACTGCTTCAAGCTTCTTCTCTTCCTTGACCTTGCTTCCAGGTGAAACACTTTCCACTAAACTTTCTCGATCGGTCATGAAGGCCATGAATCTCTCATCTTCCTTGCTCATTAGGATTTGATTGTACCCTAACTAAGCATCCATAAAACTTAGCATTTCGTATCCTGCGGTTCCATCAATCAAAAGATCAATTCGGGGAAGTGGGTTACAGTCCTTCGGGCATGCCTTGTTGAGATTTGTGTAATCAGTACACATTCTCAACTTCCCGTTCGATTTCTTTACCATCACAACATTTGCCAGCCATGTAGGGCACTCTATGGTTTCAATAAAACCCAAGCTCTTCAACTTCTCCTCTGATTGCCTCATGTTTTTCAATCGAGAAGTTTGGTCTTCTCTGAATTACCGGCTTGACATTCGGGTTGATCCAGAGCTTGTGTTTGGCTACTGCTCGGTCAATGCCTGGCTGACCATGCGAACACATCAATGTTTTCCCGAAGGAAAGCCTTTAATTCTTCCTTGAAATCTTCTGGTTGCTCAGACCCAATATGAGTTGTTTTCACTTCATCTCTTGGCTGCAACAGAATTCGTTCTAACTTTTCCATGGGTTCGGGTCTTTGCATGGTGTCTTCATCCCGATCGTCCCTTACCTTAATTGGTAAGGCCGTGGCCTTTTCGGGTCCAACTTTATCTTTGAGATATGCAACATAGCATTGTCGGGAAAGCCTCTGGTCTAAAGTTACCAAGCCAATTCCCTTATCGGTTGGAAACTTTATCTTCATATGCCTCGGTGAATCTACTGCACCCAGCTTTTTTAATGAAGGCCTACCGAGAATGACATTGTAAGTAGGAAGGTCCCGAATGACCAAGAAATTTACCCGAATGGTTGCTTCCTTCGGGAAATTTCCCACCGAAAGGTCCAACTGAATCGATCCCTCGGCTATGGCCGACGAGCCAGCGAATCTGTAGAGATGCGTAGACGATGGCCTCATTAGATCTTCTTCGACTTTTATCTTTTGATAAGCTTCATAAGACAAGAGGTCGGCCGAAGATCTTGTGTCGATTAAGACTCTGTGCACCTCTCGTCATCCAATTTCCACTTTGATTACTATATTGCGTCGTCGTGAGGTGTACAAACGTCCTGTCCATCTTCGTCACAGAACGTAATAGGGTTCTTTTCTAATTTCTTCCGTTTATGGGATTCTCCCGATCCCACAAATTTGGACCTTGCCTTCAGCTTTCTCAAAGACTCGGGTTCGGCACCTCCAAATATCGTAAGAATAAGGGACCGGCTAGGCCTGACCACTTCTTTTCCCTTTTTCGACTTGGGAGCTTCAACCCGACTCTCTCTGCTTCCCAAACAATCCCTCTTTTCAGCGGTCATCCTCTACTCGTTTTCCCGACCTTTAACATAGCTGGCCAAGTGCCCCTAGTTTATCAATCTTTCGATATCAACCTTCAGGTGTCTACACTCATTCGTGTAATGCCCGTAATCTTTGTGAAAACGGCAGTATTTCTCCATATTCTTTTCTCCTAATTTAGCTATTATTTTTTGTGGCCATTTCAAAATGTCCTGGTTCTTGATTTGCATCAAGATTTCCGATCGGGGAGTGTTCAGTGGCGTGTAGTCATCCTTGTTGGGAGAGTGACGCCTCCAGGTCAAACGTGGTTTTCTTGCCCGATAGTGGATGGGCTACTTCTGTCTCTGGCTCCTTTCGAGAACCTTCGACTTTTTGCTAGGAGCCTTCGACTCTCCTTGACGTGCGTTAAGTATCTCTGTTACTTCTGCTTGTTTTTGACATAGTTGCAACAACTCTAAGTAGGTGGAAGGCATGTCTTGAAGTAGTAACTCCAGCAACTTTAGGTTTGTGAGCCCAGTGAACAAAGTAATTTTAGCCACCTGTTCATCAAAATTTTCGATTTCTATAGTGACTTTGTTGAATCTCTTCAAGTATTCCCGAATCGATTCGTTCTTCCCCTGCTTGATCGTGAATAGGGTCTCCTCCGTCTTTTTGATTTGAATGCCACTTTGGAAACGATCGATAAATTTTCGGGGCAATTCCTCAAAATTGACAATTCTTCCCGAAGGAAGATTTGAGAACCACTTCTGGGCTACCCTAGTTAGGGAGGAACCGAGCACTCTGTAGATAATTTCATCAGAGTTTGCTGATAATAAATGGTATGGGCTATGGGATCTCTCGAGTCGTCGAACAAAGTAAATGTCGGGAGCCGAAAATTATGTGGAAACTTGAACCCGACAATAGCCTCAACAAATGGAGTTTTTCTAATGACCGAATAGATGTCATCGGTCCTTCTTCCTCGGGAAAGTTGTCCCAGTCTTTGATTTATATCTGCAAGTTCTCGACCTATATGCACCGATCGTCTTCCAGCGATTTAGATGCTTTCTCTTCCCGAATGTCTAGAGGTTGGAGAGTGAGTTCAAACCCCTCTTCTCAACCTTGTTATTGTTCCGGTTCGGCTTGCCTACAGCCAATCATGCCGATAGTCCCTCCTGGGTAGCTCCCCAGTTCTCAATCTTCGGGTTCGCCCTCGGGGATCCCTTTGAGTGTTCTGGACCATAATTCGGCCTTTGGCTGGTTGTCTATCTCCTTCTTTGGAACGCACTCATGCGGGAGGTATAAGCCCATCTGCTTCCCCTATACGTCTTCTGGCCTCCACTTGATCAAGAGCCAGAGGAGCAACCACTTGTCTGACCAACGTACGGAGTGTTTGCTACATATCTAAGAACTAAATCTACATTTGTTCCAATTTCTATTGAAGAGGATTTGGATGGTCTTGGCTTACCACCTACTTCTTCGTCTTCACGAACCTCTCAAGCACGACTTCCTTCAGGGATATCCAATGGATCATTCCCCTCTGAAGGACGAATGCTCAATTCTCATTGAGCCGTCACAACTGCTACTGTTGATTTGGTTACCATGACTTCTCAAAGCGTTTCCCACAGATGGCGTCAAATGATGCGTCCACAAATTGTCAAGCCTCCGGATCTATGAAGATAACATGCAAAAGATGGTTAGACGTGGCCCGACCACGGGGGTCGGGAGGCCACCTCCAAAGCTTAAGTTAGTTGTTGAACTGATCACAAAGCTCTGGCTAGATGTAGAGCGTAAATATGAATACGAGTATTAGGGAAAACGATTCAGATACCTCTGGAGTGAGTAAGTCACTCGTTTATATAGACTTTACCTCCAACTCTCGACCATGAGATGAGTTCGTGATCTTTGCGGATGACCGTCCGATTGTAGGGTTCTTCCCTGGATATTCGGGGGTGCAGGTAGTTACCGACCTTAGCACGATTCCCTCTCCGCCTTGACGATAGTTGCTTCCTATAAGTTTTAGCTCCGCCTACCGCAAGATTCGGGAGTTCGTTCGTGACTGATAACAATAGTTCAACGCCCTCTTATGATCATGAGATTAGGTTAAAGTGGGTCACAATTATGGTATAAAAGGGACAGAGGGTGTTGACCCGGTTCGATGGGTTCGGTGTAATTTTCTTCGTATCAGATAGTGAAAAGGAAAAGAATAAGATTTGCATAAAAAGAACGTATATTTAATATAATTTTCTTAATTTATGTTTAGTTCATTAATAAACAATGAGAAAGAAAATGATGGTCATTCCAATCTAGCTCAGACCGAGTCCGTGTTGTGGATTGTCCAATACTCTAATTAACGTTCTACTATTACCTGGTCTAATGCGGTGCTATAACCTTGCTTTGACTCGAGTAAACCCTAGCCAATCCGATTGGAGCGACTTTTCTAAAACCACTACTATTTTTTTATTTTCTTAATCTAAAACCACCATTGAAACTACAGAAACATGAACCAATCCCATTAGACCAACAAGGTTTGTGGTCTTCCACCATTAAAAAAACAAGGTTTGTGGTCAACCCAATCCTAAAACATTGAAACTGCAGTTGCGAACACATCATTTAAGTAATTAAATTATATTTTTTTGACAGGGCATTGTATATTTATATTAACTTATTGGGAAGAGCGGGTGAGGATTATTACATATACCTTATGAAGGATCAAGCCCTAACGTCTCCAGTGAGAGGCATTGGTCATAGCCAACTGAGCTGACCTTTGACTAATTTGAAATCTAACTTTTACATGGTTTTTTTGATTACAACTTGTGGCAATTTAGAAATCAAATGGTTGTAGTCTTACCCACTCTTGTAATAGCAATTGTTAGATCTCGAAGTACCACATGTCACGATCCGAGAGTTGTGCTACGTAGCAAACAAACACTTCATTATTTGAAGGTCACACTCGGTACATTGTTGAAGCTTCGTCACAAGTTCTTTACTTTTGCTGCCTTGCCAAAAAAAAAAAAGACTCTTTACCGGGTTTTTGTTTTTGTTATTTTTATTTATTTATTTTAAAGTAAATGATTTGAGATTCATCTTAGCAGGCTTACATGCACCTCAACTACATCCTCAAGATGACAATTATGTACATACAATGAGGCTTTGACTTTGACCCCAAGAAGATTCAAAATATTGACTTTGTAATATGAGGCGTTGATTTTTTGCTAACTGAGCCAATGCTTGAGGTTCACTCTTTGCCAAGTTATGACATGACTCGAGAACAATAATGGATGTATATGTTATAGAATTATTACTATTTTATATTATATACTTATTATCAGTTAATTTATTACTAATAGTGTTGAAGAGTTATTATAAACATTACTGGTTAAATTACCTCTTAAATTAATGGATACGCGAGCTTAGGGGAATCCTTTTATTTGTAATCTTTATTTAAGAAGAAAAATCTAAGGAATACTTATCAATTACTCTTTTCAATAACAGGGAGACTTCCTCCATAGGTTAGTATCACATTTCATCCATAAAACAAAAAATTATATTTTATTTCCTATCTCTTAACTCTTTTCTAGCTATTATCTCTTTTCTCTGATGGTCTCTCTTTAGCTTTTTTTTTCTTTTTTTTTTTTTTTTTTTTTTTTTTTCCTCTCATCTTTTTTCGTTGTTATTTTAGATTAGAATGGGCATGCACACTAGCATACTACAATCATTGCATGAACAAAATTATTATTCCTCTTGGATAGGCTATATCCATATTCTTACTTCACGGAGAAGGATAATATTATTTGAATTTGAGTCCGGATCAGCCCCCCGGGGAGCTCTCCCACACAGGGGCCCACGTGAAACACTTTTGGAAAAAAAAAAAAAGTTTTTTTTCAGTGGGAAGCCATGGAGAAGCACCGAGTGCTCCCCCGACGGGGAGAAGATCCGGATTCTTTGAATTTACCTCTAGATCTAGAAAGGATCTTTAGGTTTAAAAAAATGAAATAAAGTAAAATAAAAAATAAAATTAAAGAAGAATGATTCTGGTCAAAACTTTTTTTTTTCTAATGTCTAAGGAAAATTTGTGAAAATTTTCTCAAGAATAATTCTTTTGTTAAAATCCTGTTTCTTATATCACCCAATAATGGAAAGTCATAGTCTCTTTTTCTTCATTCAACTTTTGTAAAGCAATTAGTACTAAAAAAAAAAAAAAGAAAGAGGGTTTTTTAAAGCAACAACGTTAAGGGACCTTTATTAACAATTGACTCATCTTTCAGTTCCAACAAATTAATGATGTGATGAAATTCTTCGACTTTACTAATGAAAGTGACAAAATTAATTCTTTGATGTAAACTTGTTTGTTGGCATTCTCTATAGAAAATTCCTCATGAGTATTATTTTTTTTGTGAAACACACAAATTTCTATAATATTATATATGACTGCTTTAAAATTAAGAAAATTTAGATTTGAAATGCCTCTACAATGCCTAGCTTTTCATTTTAGGTTGTTTGCCTTCCATCTAATTAGCTCAAGTATAATACTATTTATTTGAGCTATGTTTTATTGAATCCTTAGGTGTCATTCATGCCTCCAAGTCGTAGTAATCCCAATGCATGGGATCAAGGTATAAAGTATTGGTATCGACTATCGCATCGGTCCGGTGATTTTAAGAGACGTATCGTCCTGTATCGAATATTGTATCGCTCTAGCTAATGTATTTTAGTATAATTTAATGGAGAGACGTATCGAGATGTATCATATCGGTCAGGTGATTTTAAGAGACGTATCGTCCTGTATCGAGTATTGTATCGATCTGGCTAATGTATTTTAGTGTAATTTAATGGAGAGACGTATCAAGATGTATCATATCGATTGGGTCAAATATGGATACATATCGGCTAGTATCTTATGGTATTGTGGGATACTTTAAACCTTGCATGGGATAGCAAATTGGCAGAAGACGATGGACTCGAAGCGTGAGCTCCTGAATGTTATTTTTCACACCCTTAGGCTACTCACATGGTTATGTTTAGTGTTTTTCACTATTTCTAATGAAAACTGAATGGTTCTCATTTTAGCCTCGGTTTGACTTGGTGCATATAATTTTGGGATTAGTATATGTACCTGTAGGAATAGTTGTGCAATCAGATCTAGATACCAATATTATTACCCAAAAAAAAAGATATCCATGCCTCTATATCTAAGTAGGAATGTAAATAAAGTAAGTTATATCTAACATATAAGTAATCTTGACTAGGTTGCACTTTTGCACATAAGAATTATGTGTCAGATAATAAAGAAATTAAACTTAACCATTTCTTTTATTGTTTGTCATTGATGTTTAAAGTGTTTCTTACATTGATTTTTGGAAACATATAACGAAATTTTTTAAAGGATATTTTTTTTGTTAGAAGATTAATAGGTTGAGTTTTATTACAATTTAAAATGAGCAAAATGCATTGGCACCCTAAAATGGAGGCCTTAAAGCACTGACACCCCACTTTATGTTTAAAAAGCACAAAGTTATTAAAATTGAATTTTTATTGGATATATTTGTCAAATTTATCACTGAAATTAGTTAAATTACTGTATATTTTTAAAAATTCCTATAATAATTAGTATCTGAAAGGTTTTCAGTGATAAATTGAACAAATATATTCAATGAAAATTCAATTTTGAAGTCTTTGTGCTTTTTAAACATAAAGTGGAGTGTTAGTACTTTCAGGCCTCCATTTTGGAGTGTTAAGTGCAATTTATTCATTTAAAATATTGTGTTTAAGACAATAGACATTTCTTATGGTACAATTAAGAATACTACAAATTGGCTTCAAAGATAAATTACAACCAAGTCCTCTAGTAATCGTGTACTCAACGACTAGACCCTTTCAAATATTATATATACATAAATTGAAGACAATACAGAAAGAGAAACAAGTCTTCAACAACACCAAAATAAAAAGAAAAAAAATACAAAGAGAAAAATTAACCCTGACTATCGATTCACATGGCACACGCGCGCCACTTAGCTCTACTTCGCTGTTAAGAGCTAAGTGGAGATTAGCATTTTACCGTTAAATAGAAAATGAATTATTAACTTTTTTTTGGATAATCAACGTGTTGGTAATACATCAAAAGTAATTCAATTCAATTAATTGATGGAAAAGATTCCTTATCTGGATTCGCTTTCCCTTACTTGAAGTATTCGCAAGAAGTCTAGATCCACGCTCGCTCCACCACCAAAGATTTACCGGCGAGATTCCACAATCACAGGGAAAGGGAATAATATCCACAACCCAAATGCCGTGGATTAATGGAATGAGGATCAAATACTAGGAAAGAAGAATTTCTAAGCCTACAATTCTAAGAGAGAGGGAGAGAGAGATGGAGCCGCCGTTTCTCAGAGATTCACTCGTGCGAATGAATCACTCAGTTACCTTTTTTTCACTAATGCGGTGGTTACCAAAATATATAACACTATTTTGTAACCACCCTAATAGTGAGTTTCCAATATTGCCCTTGGGCATTTAATTTATTAATCAAATTAATAAATTCAAATACAATGAAATATTAACTTAATGTATTATGCTTTATATATAGAAAAATTAGAGATAAGGACATTACATATATGCCGAGGGTTGAACGCATGACTTCTTTACTCAGAAGTGAGGTTCTCAATTATTTTAACAACCCTCTATGAACATATTATAAAAATGTTATTCTATTTTTAATTTAGTTTAAACTCTGAATCATAGAAGTGGGTGCCCATCATACTCTCTCACAAATAAATTAAGGGCCCTGTACAAAACCAGTTACCACCCTGACGGTTCACTCAGATTTTAGGGTTGGGTGGTTTTGGACCTGTTGAACTTGGATTCTACGCTGCTTTTTCAATCACTGATTATTGAAAAGAAAATGATCAAATGACATTTTAAATAGATTCTTTCAAATCTTAGAAATGGTTGCAGCAATTGACTGATTCGTTTTCTGTTCTCCAGTTTCGGTCTTCAATCCACCGATTGTTAGAATATTAATGAAATATTTTATATAAGATAGACTCCATTGATTGTATACGTTATGATTTAACATCTTTGTTGGCCTGATATGAGTAATTATAATTACTAAAATTTTTTTATGAATTGACTAGTGTGGGCTAATATGGACCGTTAAATCTTGATAGATAATCTAATGGGCTTGTCTATATAAAAGATGCTAGGTCCCTCCTTTAAACCTTAATAATTATCACATTATTCTTTAATTGCCTTAGTTTAAATAGATTCTTCCATTGAGCCACAACATGTGGTTATAGTAACTAATTTGAAATCTAACTTTTACATGGTTCTTTGATTACAACATGTGGCATTCTAGAAATCCAATGGTTATAGTCTCACCCACCCTTGTAATAGCAGTTGTTTGGACCTCAAAATACCACATGTCATGATCCGACAATTGTACTACACAACAAACAAACACTTTATTATTTGAAGGTCGCACTCGGTACATTGTTAAAGTTTTGTCACAAGTTCTTTACTTTTGCTCCCTTGCAAAAAAATAATAGAAAATAAAAAATCTCTACCAGGTTTTTGTTTTTACTATATTTATTTATTTATTTTAAATTAAAGAATTTGAAGTTCATCCTAACAAGCTTACATATACCTCAACTACATCCTCAAGATAATTTTTATGTACATACGATGAGGCTTTGCCTTTGGCCCTAGGGAGATTCAAAATCTTGACCTCGTATCATGAGGCGGAGATCTTTTACTAACTGAGCCAACCCTTTAAAGTTCTCTCTCCCTGCCATGCTATGACATGACTTGGAGAATAATAGTAAATGTATATATTATAGAATTATTACTATTCTATATTATATATATATAGTTATTATCGGAGAGAGACTTCCTCCATAGGTTAATATCATATTTCATCCTTAAAATAAAAAATTATATTTTATTTCCTATCTCTTATCTTTTGCTAATATCTCTCTTCTCTAATGGTCTCTCTTTTGCTTTTTTATATTCTTTCCATTTTCATCTTTTTTTTGTTGTTATGTTAGATGGGAATGCCCATGCACACTAGCATGCATACTACAACCATTGCATGAACAAAAATATTCTTCCTCTTGAATGAGTTATATCCATATTCATACTTCACATAAAAGAATAATATTAGTTGAATGTACCTCTAGACTTAGAAAGGATCTTCTAGGTAGAGTTCTCTCGTTTTTTTTTTTTTTTTTTGAATAGTTTGTTTTTCTTTTCTTTCTTCTAGGTTAAAAGGGGGGAAAAAATAAGAACAAGAATGATTCTTGTCAAAACCTTTTTTTCTTATGTCTGAGGAAAGTTTATGGAAAATTTATCAAGAATAATTCTTTTGTCAAAATCTTATTTCTTGTATCACCAAACAATGAAAACTCATAGTCTCTTTTTCTTCATTCAATTTTTCTAAGCAATTAGTACTTAAAAAAAGAAAAATATAAAGAGGGTTTCTGAAAGCAATAGCGTTGAGGGACCTTTATTTAGAATTGACTCAGATTTCAATTCCAACAAATTAATTGTGAGAATAAAATTCTTTTGACTTTACTAATGAAAGTGACAAAATTCTTTGATGTAAACTTGTTTGTTGGCATTCTCTAAAGAAAATTCCTCATGATTTTTTTTTTTTTTTTGAAACACAGAAATTTCTATAATATTATATATGACTGCTTAAAATTAAGAAAATTTAGATTTGAAATGCCTCTACAATGCCTAGTTTTTCATTTTAGGTTGTTTGACTTCCGTTTAATTAGCTCAACTATAATACTATTTATTTGAACAATTTTTTTATTGCATCCTCTGGTGATATTCATGCCTCTTAGTCCCAGTAATTCCAATGCATAGAAGATGATTGCCTAACAAAGCGTGAGCTCCTGAAATGCTATTCTTCATACCCTTAGGCTACTCACATGTCTATGTTTAGTGTTTTTCATTATTTCTAATGAAACTGAATGGTTCTCATTTTAGCCTTGGTTTGACTTGGTGCATATAATTGTGGGATTAGTATATGTACCTACAAGAATAGTTGTTCAATTAGATACCAATATTAATAAATAAATAAAAGGGATAATGACTATTGTCCCCTTGTACTTTGGTTTTATTATTAATCAAACCTCTTTCTTTATGAAATTACTGTTGCCCCCCTCACTTCTAACGGTGTTAAGTGGTTGTTAACATCAAATATGTAATGTCTATTTTGTCCTTCATTAAAATTAAGAAGTTAAAAAATATGACATTACCCTCATTTTTAGAAACTATATTGAATGTCAATTATATCCTTAAAATCTTATATTTTACAATAAATCTTGGCTTTGGTGGGACCTCACACTTTGTATAATGGTTAGCATATATTAGGAGATTTTCAATTTTCAACTTTGAATTACATTGATATTTCCTAATATTTTAGTTTCTATTTTAAGTTTTATTTAATCACATATTTCCTTTATTCGGCGATTTCTTTTTAGAGAAGAAAAATCAAGTCTTTTCTTTAATTGGTAGTTTCTTTTTAGAAAAGAAAAATTAATTTAAAGTTAATTTTTCTCCATAGTTAATTAAGGATAGTATTATAACTTGCAAAAGAGTAAATAAGTAAAGAGATAATTGTAGGGTTATTTTTGGGTTTTTGAAAAAATATATAGATGCCACATCATCAGTAAACTAACTGAACTTAACGAAAGGGGGCATTAGTAATTTTAGACAAAGTTAAAGGTTGGAATAGCAATTTTAAAAAGTAGAGGGGATAAAGTAGTAATAAAATCAGAGTACAAGGGGACAGTCTTCATTTCCATTCTCCTTCGGAGGGAAATCTTCCTCCTCCTGAGGGAAATCGTGTTTGTGAAGGTGAGATCATGAAGAAGAAGAAATAAAAAGAGGAACTCATTTGAACCATCCAAACGGAGAAATCCAAATGATTCTGGTCATTCAAGAGTAGATGAATCAGAGCCAACAATAGATGAATCAAATGCAGGTTCGATTTCTGGAAATGCAGGCAATGCTCCAAACAATGGCCAAACATCTGGGGGCTCCAAGGAACCCGAATCTCCATGATCGGGAGGAGGCTAGAAGGCAACCTAGGAGGACTGAAAGGAGAAACTCCCCGGTAAGAGGACGTTCTCCCCACAAGGAGAGAAACTCAACCGAGTGTCAGAACTTTTGGCAGCCTCAGAAAGAAAACTAAGACCTCTAGAAGGACAGGGAGAACGTCTAGGGGTGAGAAGGATGAGAGAACTGCCATGGAGGAGCAATCCTTATAGGCAGGATCGGGGAAGTCGAACGGGAACCCTAACGAGGATCGAGAGAGGAGTATGAACTCACTCAACAACGTCCCAATGATCAAATAGAGAAAGCTTTTGGACATGGAACATGAGGGCAATATAGATTGATCGAGAGTTGGCAGAGATAAATCACAAACTGAGACAACTCACAAAGGGCAAAAAGACCGATGATATATACTCAGTCATCAAAAAGACCCCATTCATGGAGCAATTTCCAAATGCGAATTCCCTCATAACTTCAGGCTCCTAACTTTTTCTTTATTCGATGGATCTAGAGATCTGATGGCCTATATAAGTTACTACCAGCAGACAATGGCAGTTGCTGGCAACCCTGATGAGATCTTGTGCAGAGTGTTTGGGTCTACACTGACGGGTGTAGCTCAAAAGTGGTTTACGAACCTGCAGTCGAAAAGAATAGTAAATTTTGATGAACTTGCCCGAAAGTTTATCGGTTGGTTCCAGAATGGGATTTAGCCTAAGAAGACCAAGGAAATTTTATTCACTGTCAAACAAGTGAAGAATGAGTCTATTCGAGATTATTAACAGAGTTTAACAAAGCAACCATGGAGATTGAGAACCTCGACGAGCAAGTGGCCAAAACAACACTTTTTACAAGTCTTTCCAATAGACGACTCCTAGAGTTGTTACTATAGGACATGCCAACCACCTATGCTAAATCTAGAGTTGGTTTTCGAGCATAAATATGGTCGATCATATGCATATACAAACCAAGCAAGGGTGGATGGCTCCTACCTTTAGCTACTTGAAAAACAATTTGCTCCCAGGGAATACAAAACAGGCACGAACTATACAACAGAGGGCTACTCGATATACAGTTAGAGAGAGTAAAATGTATAAGAAGTCCTTGACATGACTACTACTGCGATGTGTGGAAGCTCTAGAGGCTACTAACATCTTAAGAGAAATTCATGAAGGAACTTGTGGAGCTCACATAGGGCCCTGAACACTGGCGGATAAAGTGATAAGGCAAGGATATTACTGGCCTACAATACAAGAGGTCACAGAAAATTATGTTAAGAAATGTGATAAATGTCAAGTACATGCCAACATACCTCATGCTCCAGCAATGCCTTTAACATCAAATCTTTCTCCCATTCCATTTGCTAAATGGGGAATTGATTTGGTAGGAAAGCTACCTAAGGCTTCAGGAAGCAGGGAATACATAGTAGTTGCAGTAGACTATTTTATGAAGTGGGTAGAAGCTGATGCACTGGCGTCAATCAATACCGACCAAATGAAGAAATTCATCACACATAATATTATGTATCGGTATGGAGTCCCAAAAGTCATTATTAGTGACCATGGAAAATAATTCAAAAATTAAGAATTTAAAAAATTCTGTAAAGATCAAGGGATAGAACATCGTCTATCATCAGTAGCATATCCCCAAAGTAATGGTCAAGTAGAAGTTACTAACAGATCCATGCTTGAAGGATTGAAGAAAAGGTTGGACCAATCTAAAGGAAGATGGGTAGAAGAATTACCTAATGTCTTTTGGTCTTACTGAACAACATCTAGAATGACCACTAGAGAAACGCCATTCCGGTTAGCATATGGGGTAGAAGCTCGGGTAGCTATAGAGGTCAAGGTCGGATCAATCAATCAGAGAAGAAGAATTTGATGAAGAAGCTAACATTGAAGGAATGAAGACGAACGTGGATTTCCTTGATGAAATTATGCATAAAGCATAATATCATTTAGAAGAATATCAAAGGCGTATTGCAACCTATTACAATGCAAAGGTTAAATTACAGCAGTACCTTCCTGGAGATCTAGTTCTTCGCAAAACATCTGCTTCAAATCCAACCAACTAAGGAAAGCTAGCTCCAAAATGGGAAGGACCATACATCATAGTACAACAGGTCACTCCTGGAGCATATAAACTGAGAGATCTAGAAACCGAGCAAATGATTCCTCTGATGTGGAATTCAAATAATTTAAGGAAGTACTATTAGTAGAATTGTACCATCATTTATTCTTCATTACGTAGCATGTTAGAACTAGTTAATTTTGAATTCTGAAGATGAACTTATAAAATTTTCTGAAGGTTTTTGAACTAGTAATACACCATCACAACTCTGAAAACAATTTGACCTATGATGCTCATGGGAGTAGAGACGTGAATATCCTCAAGAAGAAAGTCAAAAGAAAGAGTAAGACCTAAGAACTTAGGCTTCATAAAGAAAGAGTAAGACCAAAATTTAGGCTTCATAAAAAAGAGAGTAAGACCTAAGAAATTTAGGCTTCATAAAGAAAGAGTAAGACCTAAAAATTTAGGCTTCTAAAAGAAAAATATGAATAAGACCTATGAAAATTAGGCTTCAAAGAGTCGAACATACATTTACCGAACATGATTACTTGTGTGGTTACACAAAAAAGACCAAAAGTGATCATATATTTACCGAACATGATTACTTGTGAGGTTAAACAAAAAAGACCAAAAGTGGTCGAACATACATATATCTAACAAAATTATATCCAACAATATTACATAAAAAAGGATCAATTCACGCCTGCTCGCTTTGGGATTCACTTTCCGAATCTTCATGGTTGGATATATGATATGAAGAATCACGAGGAGCTGAAGCACTTGAAGTTCCGACCTGAGGACTTGGATCTCAGTTGGAATCTAAAAAACATATTACCTCAACGCCCTGAGGTTTGGGAAACCTAGGGTTATCGGCACATCATGGAGGACGAGGAATCTTAACGTCGTCATAAATCCTCGGATCAATCAGGCTCTTAAATCTCTCCAAATTTAGATCTTTAAATGCTCCAATAATACTTTGAAACATTTGATGCCGAGCATACAGGTACCCGGGGAGCGGCGACCTTGGCCCTAAATTCTCTACATTTGGCCGTCTTAATCCATCTCTTTATAACTTCATGACGAAGCTTGTAGGAATATCCTCAAAAACACTTGAGACTTTTCCTCCACCAATCTTGTGAGCCGAGCAACCTCATGGTTGGAGCTAATAAGCTTAGATTGAAGACCTGCAATCTCAGCGTCCTTGTCAGCAATAATTTTCTCCTTATTGACCAAGGAAGCTTCAGTCTCTTCTAAACAAGTCTGAAGGGAAGATTGATCGAGCACCAACGCCTCGTTATTTCCTTTTAGGGCGGCCATATCACTTACAAGCTCAGCTTCCTTATCCATCCAAGAATCCTTGCTTGATTCCAAGGAAGACAACTCGTCCTCTAGCTCTTTAGCACGTTGCTTGGATTTACACAAGGAAAAATGATCTTCTTGAGCTACATCAATACTTTGTCCAAGTGATTGGACTAAAGCATAGGCCATCCCACAATAATCAAGGAAAGGGGTGATCGAAACCCAAAAATAAAGAAAATACAGATCATTAAATGAATAGGACCACTTACCTAACAATAATGTTGTGAGCTTGGAGACGACCAAACTCTCTCAGATAAAGCTGGTTGGTAGGGAGTAAAACACCTGCCAACCAGTTGGTAGCAATGCTGGAGGCGGAAGAGCCAGTAAATACAGAGGAATTACTGTTCAACGACCAATCTGGTCAGAGAACAGCTGATGGTTCCGTTGAAGTAGCTGTCTTCGTCATAGGATCTCCCTCAATTGGAAGATTTTCCTCCGAAGAAGCATGAAAATTAGGAAACAGGTGCTCCTCAGAGACTTTACTTGGACCAGAAACCCTCTTAACTAGTCGAGGAGGGAGATCGAAAGACCTTTCTTTCCTAACTTTGGGAACATTTTTTCCCTTGGAAGATGAGGATCTACTGGACCGACCTTTCTCCGCCTTGGTCGGATGCTTCTCCTCCACTTCTTTGAAGTCTTCTAAAATTATGGCAACATCAAAGTCTTCTTCTACGAACAACATTGCATTTTTCGAGCAAAAAGACTTAGAGAAAAGTAATCGAATGTGAAAGAGAAGCAGGAGTGAAAATATACTCAAGCTCACTAGTTATGAATCCCCAATAATGGAGGATGCTCGGATATTCCGGGCAATATTCATTCATAGCAAGACAATTTCGATCTTCAGTTGGGATCCTCAAAATTCGATCCCTAGCTTCTTGCTCAGTCTGAGACAGATCGGGAAAGTAGTTCAAACCCTCTCGTGCAGTTCTTGGCCAAGAAATGGGAAATTTGGGAGGACAAGGAGGACGGACAAAAAAATATCTAGGGTGCCAACCCTTAGTATTTGAAGGAAGGGTACCATTTCCAATAAAGTTCCCCTCCCAACCGGATTGGAAAGCAGCACACTTGGAAAGATAAAACCAACGCTCTTGCTCTTGCTTTTTAGACATGAAAAAAATGTAAAAACAAGTTCACAGTGGGCATCACACTAACCTCTCTCTAGTTACAAAAACCCCATAAACAGATAATATTGCACCAATTGTTAGGCGCCAACATCCCTGGGCACATTCCAAAATGATTAGAATATCAACAAAAACTGGGTGCACGGGAAGCCTAAAACCACTAATAAAGGCAACCTCATACACAGCAAATTCACCTAGAGGTCGGTGAGCTCGTTCATGGGTAGCATGTACTTGGATTGAATATTCCTATGGAATTGCATACCGAGCATGAATAAGTTCCAAATCGTCTTTAGTCAACTGACGGAAAGAATCTAGGGCTTAAGGAATTGGGATCAAAGTCTATATGGTCAGGAGTGCAGGGTTTGCACCGTTCTATTTGAAGTTCCGTCGGAGAAAGGCTATCTACCCATCTTTTCCTATTCACCCTAAAACATGCTTGAATGCTTAAGGACTTAACCTCTACATCATTAAGCATGTTGGGTCGGGGTTTAGGACCCAGTTCGGGATCCACAGAGGTGTTACTCTAAGAATCACTACCAGAAGCAAAGGAGGAAGTCTCACTACCTCGAACATCCTCACTCTCATCACTAACCCTATCACTATCAGAAAGGGGCTATCTAAGGTGGGAAGACCTAGGAGGTCTAGAAGCAACAAACTTCACACCCATGACAAATGAATATGCAAAGCAAGCTACAATGACAGAGAAAAAAGGAAAAAGAAAGAAATGAAAATGATTTCAAAACATTCATAAATACAAAAACAGAAGCCATAAAAGTCATCAAAGGAAAGAAAGGAGACTTACTTGTTGAGGCAAAGCACTAGGAGGAGCAACAGGAAGGTTGGGGAAAAAGAAAATTTTTCTGCAAACAAACAGTTCTTTGCAAAACCAGAAAACGCGAGGTAAGAAGAAATGAAGAGGGAAGAGCTTTTATACGTTTTCGAAAATCCAGATCTAACAATCCAAAGAGAAGGACTGCAAGACTTCCTAAAAATTCAGATCCAATGACTGTAAAAGTACCCTCATCCAACGGATCTGCTGTCTTGACGATTTAACATCATCAAAGATTCTAATCCAAGAGGTCAAAATTAAAGGCATTAGAATGGCTAGCATTAAAGGATTTTGAAATTCGAAAATCATGATGGCATGTTATAAAGACATGGCCACGTGTCAAAAAAAGCAAAAGGTTGGAAAACGTGTGCAGACTTTGCAGCCCCCATTTCTGCGTAACGTCTTTCTAGATGATATCGGCAAAAGATTTGATTAGTATGACTCAAGTTTGCTAGCTCAGTACAAAGTCTACGAGATCAAACATAAGGGAGTTTGGACTTAAAGATTGGGGGGCTTATGGTAAGGAAATTATAAGTTGGACCGGACCAGCATGGTCGGATTAAATCGTCGGTCTACAAACAAGATTGGAGATAGCTCTTTGTGATGTTTATCTAATAAGTTAGATTTTCGATCAAGGAAGAGTTTGTATTGATCTTCCCCAGTTTGAGATAAACTCAACTAACAGAGTCCAAAGGGGAATCTAAGTAAGATTTGAGTTCAAGATAAACTCGAAGACTAAGAGATCTAAAAGGTTATATAAAAGGACGAACGGACTAAGGAGGGAGGGAGGTTAAGAAGAGCAATCACTCTTACTGTTTTATTGTTTGTTGCATTCTTGCAAATCCTCTCCTCATCAAAAGGAATTTGTCTAACATAATCGTTGGAGGTGTAAATCGACCACCCCGGTCGAGTTCATTCTTGCAAGTACACTTGGTTTATTGGACGAGTAGGATTATGCAACGTCATCATCTATGATTTGTCCTGCTTAATCTTCTATGCCAACTTACAAGTACATGCCCTGTTCGCATTTTGCAGTCTACAAATTCTCAATGTACCATCCTTGAATGGCTTGCAGACTTTTTCCCATCTCAAATAATCCCCTTTATCAATTCAATATTCTCAATCCAAAAAAAATTGCCTTTGGTATGAATGGGAATGTCTGAAATCACTAAGTGAATTAGTTCCACTCTTCCTACTTATGAGAGTAACTTGCCTTTCCACCCCTATAGTCTATTCTTTATCCTATCAAACACAACTAACACTCTCTCCTTTGAAACACTTTACTTAAAGACCTCCACCCCTAAATATTAGTAGGAAAGAAGACACCAAGATATCCAAAATTTCTTACTTTTTGTGTGAAGCAATCCAACCAAAAAGCAACTTGCTCTTGTGCAAATTAATTTTTTGACCAGAGTAATTTTGATACTTCTTCATTAGAAGATTTTTGGCCTTTAAATACTTCATTGAGCCATTCAGAAAATTGATTATATCATTTGCAAAGAGAAGGTAAGGTGGAACACTTAACCCTCTGGGTCCTAAAACAACTTTTAACTTATTCTTCAATACCATTGCCTAACTCCTCCACAAAACTTCTTTTGCAATTGCAAACAATAAAAGGGATACTAGATCCCTTTGATGCAAGCCTCCACTGTAAAGAATCCCACTAGACCCTCATTTAATAAAATAGAGATTCATTGCCACTGACATCTTCGTCGCCCACCCAAGCCACCTTGTTGGAGTCGACACAGAACCTCTCAAGTGAAAGAATGTTGTTTCTAAAGCAAGGGAATTACATGCGGTCTGCAAAGATCAAACCCGTAATGTCTTCAGTAAGAAGAATAAGTCTTTATCAGTCTACCAACCTTACAATGGCATAAGGGTAAATTTCAGTGTCAAACTAGTTAAAATAAAAATCGGGCTTAAAGCTCAGGGGTAAATTGAAGCAAAAGTCAAGGTTGAGATCAAAGTTTTTGAAAAAGGAAAAGAAAAAAGAAAAAGAAAATCAAGGATGGCCTCTTGACAGTCAGGTGACCAAAAATAATCCTATGTCCTTGCCAAAATCTTGAGCCAAAGCCCTATCTGGGCTCAGGGCTAGATAGGATGGGTGACCCATAAGGGCCTAACGTGCACCCCCAGCTCAAACCAAAAGATTTCCTTTGTTTAGTTGAGAACTTTGAGAACTTTTAATTAAAAAAACATTTTTACGTGTGTGCCACTTAAGTTGGCCAAAACTCATGTTACCTCCCTTAAGTGGCCAAAAATTACATGTAATCCACAACTAAATTACATCTAACCCACAACTTAAGAGTTTTAGTTAGTTCCAATTAACTCCT
Source organism: Hakea prostrata (assembly GCF_041222555.1). NCBI lineage: Eukaryota > Viridiplantae > Streptophyta > Magnoliopsida > Proteales > Proteaceae > Hakea > Hakea prostrata. The sequence goes on along the minus strand of NC_142604.1, from coordinate 34,638,887 downwards.
AATATGAAGTGACGAAAGTACCCTCCCAATGTTAAATTACTAAAATGCATTTGTTTCTCATACTATACCGAACACTTAGATGGCCTGGTCGAAAGCTTGGTCGTCCTAAGAAGGCTCATGCAGTGAGGAAAGTGTTAACAAGTAAAAAGGGTTCTATAGCAGAGGAGTTCAAGAAGGTAGATGCAGCTTTAAAGAAAGTATCTACAATAAATAAGAGCTTCTCATTGGGAGATGACAGTGTTGCTATGTAATTTTACTATGAAGCTTTTCTTTTGGAATATTCGCGGCATTGGCAATGTGTCTGGGAGGAGGGCTCTTAAACTTTTGTTAATGATTCATCAACCATACATTTCTTGTATCGCTGAACCAAAAGTGGATGTCAGTAAGTGACCAATTCTAATGGGTTAATATTTATCAAATGTGAGTAGGAACCAGTGAGGAAGGGTGTATTGGAGGCAACTGTTGTTGCGGGTGAGTGAGGATGGTTCCTCTTAAGGTTCTAATTGTTGTATTTTTTTCTTCTTCTTCGCTTTATAAAATGACCATTTTAGCGGAAAAAAAAAAAGATGGCCATTTTCCCCCCTTATTTTTCTTATTCTACCATGTGAAATATCACTATTTGCCCCATTCCATATTGAAAATAATTTTTAAATGTAAAGATAATATATATAAATGTCATTCTCAATAATTATCTAATGGTAACCATTAAAGCCTATTTTTAAGAATGAAATTTAAAATCCCCATTAGAAACTATCTTATAATCCCTAAAATTTTCCCCATTATTTCTCTTTCCGTTCTTATTTATTCTCTCCACATTCATTTCCTGTTTTTTTCTCTCCTCTTTCCACACACCTTACACATGATTAGGGAAATTTTGGAAAAGCTAGTAGACATTGGATTTTATTCTTAAATCTTCTCCACGACCAAGTATTCTCCCTCTTTTTTCTCAAATTTTTTTTTTCTTTGTTCCTTCTCGGTTTTTCTCTCTCTTTTGATTTTCTGTTATTCTTTTTAAAAACCACCAACTGATTGAATGTTTTTTGTAGTTTAATTATTGAACTAACTATTAAAGAAATTGAACTAATTGAACTCAACTAAACAAATCATTAGTATCTGATCTTATTCTTTTAAGAAAACCATGAACTATACAATTAGAGAACTGTTGGAATTTATTAATTTGATTAATAAATTAAATGCCCAAGGGCAATATTGGAAACTCACTATTAGGGCGGTTACAAAATAGGTTATATATTTTGGTAACCACCGCATTAGTGAGTAAGTAACGGAGTGATTCATTCGCACGAGCGAATCTCTGAAAAACGGCGGCTCCATCTCTCTCTCCCTCTCTCTAAGAATCGCAGGCTTAGATTTTCTTCTTTGCTAGTATTCGATCTTCATTCCATTAATCCACGGCATTTGGGTTGTGGATATTATTCCCTTTCCCTGTGATTGTGGAATCTCGCCGGTAAACCTTTGGTGGTGGAACGAGAACGTAGATCTAGACTTCCGCTGTGAATACTTCAAGTAAGGGAAAGCGAATTCAGGTAAGGAATTTTTTCCCATCAATTAATTGAATTGAATTACTTTTGATGTTTTACCAACATTGGCATCAGAGCCATTGGTTCCCACGTTTATTGTTCCTCCCCATTGTTTAATTTTATTGTATGGATCCAATGGGAGGATCAAGGGTTTAATACGAAACCCATGGGAGAATTGATAGGGTTTTTGGAAACCTTTTAATTTTGATTCGGATCCGAGTGGGAGATCCTTGTGGATTTCCCTAATGGAGATTTGCATGAATTGATAATCCATGATGAAAATTTTTGTTTAAAATTTATTGTTGGATTTTTTTTTCATGTGTTTTTGGATGATTTTTGAGTGAAAAAACGTGTTTTACCGTTTTTTTCCGTTCAAGAAAAATTGAAAAATCGCCGTTTTTTGGTCACTGTGGACCAGACGGACGACCGTCACCACCGAGCGGTCGTCCGTCTATTATCCGAGGCAGGGGACGGTCACGGTGACCTGGGCGACGGTCATCCGTCCGGGCAAAAAAGGAGACGGAATTCACCGGGGGCAGACGGCAGTCCGTCTGGGAGATGGATTTTTTTGGATATTGGTCAGTCCAGTTCAGAATGTGTTTCTAACTTACTGGACACCAATGGCCCGACAGTCTGTGTGATGTTTGGGCATTGAGGGCCTATTGGGGCCTAGTGGGAGCTAATGAGGTAGAAGTGTTCTGTGTGAACCACCTCATAGCTTTAACATGATTGCATGTTTTATTTTAATAAAACTATTTTTTTTTATTTATGGGTCTATCAATCATGTTTCTTGCAACGTAATGAAGTTAGTGTATAAGTCTATGTGGGTTTGCATGAGAATTTGATTGAATGTTTTTTTAGCATCTCTTTTGGTTTAAGTGCTTATCCCATAGGTTGACTATGCTAGTGTGATTTTTGTTGCATGAGTTGTGTTTTATGCTAGATTCATTGAACTCATTCTTGTATGTAATATCTCTAGAAAAATGGCTGCTACCAAGAGCATTGTTGCTGACCTCACTAAAGGAGATAAGCTGAATGAGAGGAATTATGACCTCTGGCACCGAAAGGTGCAATATCTCTTGGAAGAGCAGGATATGCTAGAGACCATAAACCAGACCATGAACCCACCTGAGGAAGGTACCACTGCACAGCATCGCAGGGACCTTGATATATACAATGCTTGGAAGAGGAAAGACCGGGTAGCTAGGATTACAATCCTGAGCTCCATGAGGGATGACCTGATGCTTCGTTATGAGAAGCATAGGACTGCAAAGTCTTTGTGGGAGGTCGTGAAGTTCCAAGATGGAAGGACTTCCACCACAAGAGGCCGCCAGCTCGGACTCACTTTTGACGGTTATAAGATGCGCCAGGGTCACACCATGAGGCAGCATATAACCATCATGTCTAACATGATTAGTGAGTTGAGCGCATGTGGGCGCCAGAAGACTGATGAGGAGCAAGTCTCCGTAGTCATCAGGTCATTGCCAAAGACTTGGGAGCATATGAAGATCTTCTTGACTCATGCTGATGAGGTCAAGACTTTCGATCAAGCTGCCAAGCACCTTGAGCTTGATGAGGATTGGATGTTGGCCGATACCCCTCAAACTGATGTGTTTGCTGCTGAAGCTAGCACTAGTAAGAGTGCAGGCTTCAAGCGCAAGAGAGAGAAAGCTCAACCTCAGCGGTCCAAGCAAAGTAACCAGGGTGGGAACAAAAACAAGAGTGGGCCCAAGCGTTCAAGGGGGACTAGTGCTGGCAAGAAGAAATCAGCTTTGATTTGCTTCAAGTGCCGAAAGCCTGGTCATTTTGCTCGTGATTGCACTGAGCAAGAGGTATGTACTGTGTGTTATACCTCATCTTGTTATGTAACAAGTTCTACTATGCTTGCTGAACTAAATCCTTTGTGGATTGTTGATTCAAAAGCATGTAACACATAACAAGGGAACGCTCGAGCTTCGTGGAATACCGTCGTATTCCAAGAGGAAGCAAAAGGATAACGATGGGGAACAGCTCAAGCGTGGAGGTTCATGGCATAGGCACATGCAAATTAGTTTTGCGAGGTGGCCAGACGCTGTTACTCCATGATGTGTCGTATGCTCCAGACATTCGGCGAAATCTTGTTTCTATTATTTATCTTTTAAGACATGGTTTTAGAATTGTATTTGAAAACAATTCTTTGGTTTTGTATCTGGGTGATACAGTTTATGGTTATGGTTTTCTTGATAATGGTTTCATTGTATTGGATACAATTGATTATTCATTTAATTCTAGTAATGTTTTTGTTTGCCAAAATACTGTGTGTATTGATTCTAATTTGTGGCATGCTAGACTAGGACATATTGGCTTAGATAGGATGAACAAAGTTGGCAAGAGAAGGTCTCTTAGGCCAAGGTTCACTATCCGATTTGCCAACTCGTGAGTCATGTCTAGCAGGAAAAGCAACTAGAAAACCATTTAAAAAGGCTTTGAGAACCTCTCTTCCTTTAGAACTTATCCATTCAGATGTGTGTGGACCCATGAATGTGCATACTAGAAAAGGACAGTCATATTTCATCACATTCATAGATGACTATACAAGGTATGGTCACATTTATCTAATTTCTCATAAGTCAGAAGCTCTGGAATGTTTTAAGAAATTCATGAGCTTGGTTGAGAATCAGTTAGATAAAAGGATTAAAACTCTTAGAACGGATAGAGGTAGAGAGTATCTCTCCGATATGTTCAAAGGGTTATGTGATGAAAAGGGGATATCTAGACAACTTACTATTCCAGGTACTCCACAAAGCAAAATGGGGTTGCCGAGAGGAGGAATAGAACCTTGCTAGACATGGTGAGATCCATGATGGCGCAGGCAAATCTACCCATCTCTTATTGGGGAGATGCTTTGCTCGATCGCGGCCTATATCCTCAACAGAGTTCCAACCAAATCGGTTCCTTCCACACCATATGAGTTGTGGACCGGAAGGAAGCCAGATTTGAGTTACTTGCGCGCATGGGGATGTGCAAGCATATGTTCACTCTACTTCTCACCAATATGGAAAGCTTGGACCCAGAGGAAGAAAGTGTATCTTTGTGAGATATTCTGAACCCTCAAAGGGCCATGTCTTCATTGGACTAGATGAGAATGAGAGGAGAACGGAACTTGAGTCTAGGGATGCAACATTCTTGGAGAATGATTTTCCATCTCTTTCAGGAGTTAACAAAGAATCATCGGAATTCTTTGAGATACAAGATAGTGGTCTTGTCGCTCCAGGGATTCAGATTCTGGATAATGAACCTGGGGTTCATCCAGAAGATCCTAGTGGGAGTGGGAGTGCAGATGTGATAGCTACCTTAGACGGTGAGCAATCTGACATGCACTTGCGCCGTAGTAGGCGCGGGCTAGTTCCTCGTCGATGTTTCGACATAGAGGATGAAGCCTACATGGTAACTCCTGAAGAGATCGACTGTGAGATGATTTCAGTCGATGAGCATGAACCAAAGAACGTGAAGGAAGCTCTTGCGGGGTCAAGCTCAAAGGAATGGTTAAAAGCAATAAAGGAAGAGTTGGAGTCGATGAAAGTTAATCATGTCTGGGACTTGGTTGACTTGCCGCCAGCCGAAAGGCGATTGGGAACAAGTGGGTTCTCAAGATCAAAAGAAAGGCGGATGGATCTATTGAGAGATTCAAGGCTCGTTTAGTGGCTAAGGGCTACACCCAACGAGAGGGCGTTGATTATGAGGAAACTTTTTCCCCTGTGGTTAGGTTTGCCTCAATTCGCCTCATACTAGCCATTGTTGCTCAGTTGGACTTGGAGCTTTATCAGATGGATGTAAAAACTGCTTTTCTCAATGGAGAACTTGAGGAAGAGATCTATATGGATCAGCCTCAAGGCTTTGAAGCACATGGACTTGAGCGCAAAGTGTGCAAGCTTAAGAAGTCCATATATGGCTTAAAGCAAGCATCTAGACAGTGGAATGTGCGCTTCCACCAAGCTATGATGGAAAATGGTTTTTCCATGCTTGAGGAAGACCACTGTGTTTACACCAAGAGATCTGATAATAATTATGTCATTCTGACACTGTACGTAGATGACATACTTATGGCTAGCAATAGCAAGGAGCTTTTGGAAACCATTCAGAAATGGTTGTCCTCCGTATTTGATATGAAGGACATGGGTGAAGCAAGCTATGTGCTTGGTGTCAAGATTGTCGTAAATAGGCAAAAGAGATTACCGGGTTTATCTCAAGAGACCTATATTGACAATGTCTTGACGAGATACCAGATGCACAAATCGCAAACCAATTGATACTCCAAGTGGAGAAGGGTTTGCATTTGAGCCTTGATATGGGTCCTAAGACTCCAGAGGAGAAAACCAAGATGGAAAGAGTTCCATATTCGGTGTGCAGTGGGTAGCCTTATGTACGCTATGATGTGTACTAGGCCGGATATTTGTTATGCAGTGGGTTTGGTTAGTCGGTACCAATCAAACCCGGGCATAGAGCACTGGAAAGCGATCAAGAGGATATTGAGATATCTCGGGAGGAACGAGTAACTACATGTTGTGTTACCAAGGATCGGATTTGCGGTTAGTTGGCTATAGTGATGCCGACTGGGCTGGAGACATCGATGAGCGCAAATCAACCTCTGGATATGCTTTCTTGCTGAATGGCGGGGCCATTTCGTGGTGTAGCAAGAAGCAGGCTTGTATATCCCTCTCGACCATGGAAGCAGAGTATGTGGCATGCTCAGCTGCGGTTCAAGAGGCTGTTTGGTTGAGAAGATTCCTTCGACATACTGGGATTGTGATGACATCCAAAGAGGCTGCCCTTGTCTCTATGTGATAGTACGGCAGCTCTTAGCTATGTCAAGGACCCCAAGTATCATGGGAAGACCAAACATATACAATTGAGATACCACTTTGTTAGAGACATTACATCAAGAAAGAAAGTTGTACTTAAACACATATCTACTAGTTTGATGGTAGCTGACCCTCTTACCAAACCTATAGCCAAGGATGTTTTTATTTCTCATGTAAAATCCTTGGGCTTATGAGATTGTGACTTATTTTTGTACTGAGACTTTCTTATTAATGAATAATATGAGTTCATTCCAGCATTTTTTTATTCACTTTCTGTGTGATTGTGTTTTCTTCTAGCATAAAACAACATATGTCAATAGGCAAGAGAATGGCTCACTCACACGAGCATTCGCCTCTGGCGCCTTGGAGGCGAGCAGAGATGAGACGGATTGTGAATGACTTTGTGTAGGTCAATTCATAATCATGATATCGCCTTGATTTGGAATCAAGATGAGTTTCTCTATTGTGAAGAGAATCGACATGAATGTTCCCACTATTCATGTTGCCTATAGGAGCCAGGTGCGAGTACTTTATGTGGCGCTAGGGTGGCGACAATAAAGTAACTCGGGTTAGGCGCAAGGGGTTGCGACTGGACTAAGACCTGTATGGTGTTGAGATGGACATACGTTCTATTGTATATAGAATGCTCCACCATAGCACATATATCATACTATGTGTGCTTAGCGATCATTGGAAATGAGAGGATGGATCCCTGCTCCTCTCATTGTGTGAGTCCTGGACCTTATGGTCCATTAGTGTTCTTAGTGACTTTCGACGACATCATGAAACGAAGGGTTGATGTGGCTACTTTGGGGTGTTACCTATGGTCATGATAGATTCGACCTAAAGGGGCACTACCGGGAAAGGAGTCAATCCTAAGTGTAGTGATGGTCTGGGGCGAAAGGAAAGGTTTGATTCAACTGCACCCTAAAAAGTGTTTGCTGGCGCCAACCGTATGTGTTACTAAGTAGTGAACATTTTAAGGACAAGAAGGTGATCTCTCGAGAGGATCGAGATGCCTTTAGTCCGGTGAGTTTGAATAAACCTAGGACACCGTGTTATACTAATGCTTATTTGATTTGTTTCTATGAGTGATGTGCCATTTTGGCCTTCTGGGAAGGTTTCTAGTTTGGGGCTCACGCGTGTAGGTATATCACCGGTCGCACAACCCATTTTGCCAGTATGACTTGTGGATATTAGTGTCCGGGACACGAGTGGTCTATGTATCTGGGATACATAGTGAAGAGATCAATATATATGTATATCTGGGATATGCATGTGTGTCTGGGACACAAGAGGTCTATGTATCTGGGATACATAGCAGAGAGATTGAATGTGTATATCTGGGATATACAAGTGTGTCTGGGACACATTGAAAGATTAACACTTGCCCTTGTGCAAGTGGGAGCTGTTGGAATTTATTAATTTGATTAATAAATTAAATGCCCAAGGGCAATATTGGAAACTCACTATTAGGGCGGTTACAAAATAGGTTATATATTTTGGTAACCACCGCATTAGTGAGTAAGTAACGGAGTGATTCATTCGCACGAGCGAATCTCTGAAAAACGGCGGCTCCATCTCTCTCTCCCTCTCTCTAAGAATCGCAGGCTTAGATTTTCTTCTTTGCTAGTATTCGATCTTCATTCCATTAATCCACGGCATTTGGGTTGTGGATATTATTCCCTTTCCCTGTGATTGTGGAATCTCGCCGGTAAACCTTTGGTGGTGGAACGAGAACGTAGATCTAGACTTCCGCTGTGAATACTTCAAGTAAGGGAAAGCGAATTCAGGTAAGGAATTTTTTCCCATCAATTAATTGAATTGAATTACTTTTGATGTATTACCAACATGAGAACAATTTTTAAACAATTAGTTCAAAATTGTGTATACTAGTGTATAGGGATTTGTTTAGTTGGGTTCAAATTTAAATCAAATACTGGGTAATAGTTACATAATTTTATGGAAATTGGAATACAAAGTTGAGCTATTTAATTGAGTACATTTTTTTTTTTTATTTAACTTTTCTATCGATTCTAGTGATTTGGAGGAAATTTTTAAAAAGTGGTTTTTTAAGGATTTTCCAAAACCCTTACTCCTAAAATTGAAAAAAATTATTTTAAACTTTTTATTATTTATTCTCATAGAAATTTTATCGATATTTTTGATGTGTGCCCCACGTCTAAATATGATAATACGAGTAAATTTCTTCCCTCACAATCATGTTTTAGTTTCTTCAACAAGAATCAGTCCTTTTCTTTTAAGATATTATTGTCAACTTAAACATAAAAATTGACTGGCGTTAGACAAGGGACTCAGATTATGGAAACGAGGCCAACTTGAGAGAAGAACGCGACTTTGTCTACAAAGTTACAGGCGACAGAAGAAACGACAGCGGAAATTAACAAAATGCTTGCGAACGCGTGACGTCCCACGCTTTTATAAATACCACCTCTATCGGTCTCTTCTTCACCTCAACCCTCAAGAACGTTTCTTAATCCTCTACAGAAGTCTATAGCTTCCATTCCTGTCTATCTCTGTTTTGTTTCCTTTCTGTTTCCTGGGGATGGAAGCTACTGGGGAGAAGAGATATGCATTACTGATGGCTGCCAGTGACTCAGACTATGTGAAGAAAGTGTATGGTGGGTACTTCCATGTTTTTCTGAATGCGTTTGCAGATGAAGGAGAAACATGGGATATGTTCAGTGTTGTTGACGGAGTGTTCCCTGACCTGGATGACCTTGATAAGTATCATGGTTTTGTAATCAGTGGTAGTCCTTATGATGCTTATGGAAATGACTCATGGATCTTGAAGCTTTGCTCTCTGCTGCGTAAACTGGACTCCATGGGGAAGAAGGTGCTGGGGATATGCTTTGGCCATCAGGTACTCTTTTTCTATAGGTTTTAATTAATGAGTGCTTCTTCCTATACTTTGTTAAATAGTGCATCTCTTCCTAATTGTCTGGCAACTTACATCTTGGTCTGTCTGTTTGTTTCATTGAGTAGGTCTTGTGTCGAGCACTGGGTGGTAAGGTTGATAGAGCTTGTGGTGGATGGGACCTTGGGTTAAGGGAAGTCAATATGGTAGGAGAGTTGCCTCCCTGTAGCATCTTTGAAGGCCTACTGGAGATTCCATCCACTCTCACCATTATTGAGTGTCACCAAGATGAGGTACATACCCCTGGTCACCTTCTCTCTCTCGCATTCCAAAATTTCTAAGGTGTAGACCTTGATTCTTGGCCTTTCTCAGGTTGAATACTTATTAGGTCGAGGGTCAAGTTGTCACATATGGTCGTCCAACTCAAAAACTGCTGAATTACCTAAATATAAATAAATAAATAAAAGTCCGCAGCTCTTGATCCATGCAACTTACACTAAATATTGTCAAAATAATAAAAATGAGTTGGTAAATTCGAGGAGTGGCTCAGTTGATAAAAGACCAATGCTTTTGCATGTAAGATTAGAATTCTAATTCCCCAAAACTAGGGTCTGGCGAAGTCTTGTCTTATATTTAAATTATATATATAAAAATTATCCCCCTGAGAAGTAGTCAAAGTCTATGTAAGTTAGCTGGGCAAACCTCAGAGGTGGAACTACATAATTAATTAAGACTTAAAAGAGTTATTCCATAAGATATTTTTGTATTAACAATTCTCATGTTTTAATTCACCTATATATTGTAAAGGTAAAAATATCATTATCAATGACTTACCGATATTTTTATGTGTGAGCCTACATTTGAATATGATAAAATAATTGAGAGGTAGGACACCCAGTTGGGCCTGCATGAGCCTCAATATGTGTAGTGAAAAAACATCAGTGCTCTTCCAACTGGAGGTGATCCGAACTCTCATCATTCGCCCCCCATGTTGAATCCTGGTTCCACTCCTAACAAATCTCAATTCTTAAAAAAAAAAAAAAAAAAAAAAAAAAAAAAATTAAAAGAAGAAGAAGAAGAAGAAAGAGGGTTGACATGGCATAGACTAATCATAAGGTGGGCATAAAGGGTGTGAAGGGTGTTTTATAGGGGAGGAAACATTGAGAACTATGCGTAGTAGCAATCTTTTGTATATGTATATTTTTGGATCTAAGTTCCTTTGACTATTAGTGTTTACTTGCACCTCGACTACACCCTTAGGATAGTTTATGTATATAATTTAACCATATGATTGGACTTCGTTAGTAACCCCAAGGAGATACAAGTTCTTTGACTTCACATTTTCCTATTTTTATGGTGCTTAATTTATTATCTTATTTGACATCAATCTATAGCTACTGACAAGATTTAACTCAATGGAACAGGTGACAGATGTTCCATTAGGTGCTAAAGTTATTGCTTTCTCCGACCAGACAGGAGTAGAGATGTTTGTTCTTGACCACCACATACTAGGCATTCAAGGCCATCCTGAATACACAAAAGA